>NW_015173135.1:863924-882426 GCF_001447785.1 Gekko japonicus
GTATGTTATTTCCGGTCATCAGTTTTTTCTCCAGCGCCCTACATCCTCTCCCAGCCATAATATCAACAAGAAGTAAGTTTTCCAAAACAAGACAAAAGTTATGCAATTTAGTCCCGCTTTGTATACTTCAGCAGTTTTTGCATTCGCTTAACTTCTTATGTGTTTATTTTTGCTCAAAGTCTTTTTATTTCCGATTTAAAACCATTTCTAAAGTTTACCCAAAAAGGGGGGGTGCTTGAATTCCTCTCCCCCAGCGCTTTAAACTTAGGCGCTTCCAATTACTACCAAGGTTCAGTTCGCTTTTTTCACCTGAGCTTTGCTTAACTCACAGTTTGTAGCCTTGGAGATCTTTTGGAAGCATTTTAAAAGTTTGATTGTGATCGCTTGCTCTGGCAGTCGTCTCTGGGCATCATACTGGCTCCACAGCGACGGTACCGTTCGGGGAAGAAGGTGAGCCTCAATTCCTTGGCCATAGCCTTGGAAGAGGCTCCCCTCAGCTCCCCAGACTGGGGGTCTCCTATAGAGACCCCGGGGAGGTCCGGGACAAACTCGGACCCCTCCCGTCAGCCGGGTCTTGGCGCGTCTCCATCAGAGCGAGACGGGTCTCACAGAACAATATATACTGTGGTATCATTTTCCTATTTATACATACCTTCCATTCTTTTTTTGTGTTCAGCATTAGGTATAAGCTGCCCCCCCTTTAATTTTTTTTAAATTATATGCCAGGTGATTCAAATTCTATGCCAAGGAAAACTGCATCCTCTGCATTGAACAAACGTGTACAATTTCTTTTATGTTGCAGTTTGGTCTGCAATATTGCTATCTTGCCTAATCTATCCTGATTTCACAGGTCAATGGGATGGGTACTGATGTTGTGTACACTAGAAATTTTATTCAGCCATCACTTTGGCTTCTAGCTGGCATTGTGCACACATTTTCAGCACACTTTCATAACCCTAGGTATAAGAAACATTGGCTTTAAAAAATGGAAACTGAGATGATCAAAAAGTTGAATTCTGTGCCCAGTGTATCATCCTGCACTTTTTTCTGTTCTCTCAGAAAATCATGGCATACATATAACTCTGTGCACCAATTATCAGATGCACCAGTTATCTCATTTTGGATAGTCTTCATGATTTTGTTCTTCTCCTCCCAATTTCTGCAGTACTTTTAATTTGCAAAGTGCTCTAACCTTCCTTCTTTCCATTTTACAGCTGTGAAACCGTGACGGAGGAACAGAAACTTGTCCTAAACTTGGGGCCCAAGTATGGTTCAAGGGGAGGGAGGAGTAAACAGGCACATTTGACCAGGGCCCAGAAGTCCATATGATGAAATGGCTTATCTGTGATATTTCAGAATACACACTTATGCATTATGGAATGGAACTGGCAGGTGGGGGTTATAATTTCATATTAGATCTAGAGAAATGCTACTTGGCCCCTCCCTAGGTTACTTAGTCAGTCTATTGTAGTGATAGAATTTATAATTTAGAGACATTGCATTATATTTTACTATATTAAGGAATGGGTCATTTGTGGACTTGCACTATGATTACATGCTTTTAGTTTATTCTAGAACAAGGCTTAGATAATGCTGTACAATTTGTTTTAGTAGTTGTTCATACTCAAGTTGTTTTAAACCATTCCTCATTCTGTTAGCCCTTATCTGTAGACGCTATAAATGTAACATCCATGTCACAGGTGAGACCCTCTATATTTGTTAGACTTCACTCTCCCTGTGTGTCTATACCATGGTGACTAACCAAGTTGAAAACACATTAGAGGTGTGTCATTACAACTTATTCAGAACCAGGCCACGGAGTGTGTATCAAAAACTCCACAGAATGGGGGCAGGAACAGACAGAGGGGGGTTCTCTGCAAGCCTGAAGGAAGTCCTAGGTTTGCATAAAAATATGAAATCTAAAAAATAAAGAAAAAAACCCATCAAGGGATTAAAACTCCCAAAAATAATAAAAACAAAATTTGTACCTTTAAGAAAAGAATGCCCACTGAGCTCTCAATGGCCATTTTGGGGGTTGCTAGGCAACTGCAACAATATTGCAAAGCATTTCAAGCCTTGGCATCTGTAACACAAAGTCATTTGTAGGGGGCAGAGCTGAACTGGATGGCCAAAATAACTCTGAAAAAGTCCCACTCTCCTCCTTGTCATGTCCCCTGATTGAGGAGGATTTGCTGGCAGTGTCTTGTAACCCGCACAACTGGCCTGGATGCAGCAGCCAGCACATGATTTTTGCCACTTGGCCAGATGTTTCCTAGGGAGATGCTGCCAGGGAGGGAAAGCTGAAGACTGGGAGGGGGTAGTTTGGCTGGTGGCTGGGAAGGAGGGAGGCAGAAAAACTATGGGAGCTGCAAGGGAAGGGAGAGAGGAAATCGTAGGAGAAGGGATAAAGGGGGGGGGAGAGATGCCTCCTGCAAATCCTTGTGTGTCCCCTGCTTGTCATTATAATTGTTACATTCAAATAACTTACCTGCTGATCCCAAGTCATTAAATGGGCTTCCCATCTCCCCACGCTCACCATTTCCAAAAGTCCAAACTCTTTCCAATGTACTACCAATAGTTTGCTTTTAGCATAATGTAGAAAGGGAAGGTACGCCATAAGCAATTTGTGTATTTCCTTGATCCATGGAAGTCATAAGGGTAAAAGTCTCCCAAGAGTGCTTCTAGGAGAGACAAAGCAGGCGCTTTGCCCAGAGTTGCCTTTGGGATTGTGACAAAGCTAACAGAAACTAGATTTTTGCAAAGGAAAAGAAAACTAATGCATAAAATACACTGTATAAATTAATAATCAGGCTGTATAACTGCATATGCATCTCCATTTTCTCTGCTATGTGTTCAGGAAACTATGCTGAACCTGCAATACAGCTGCTTAATCAGTACCTGGCAAGGTGGACAAGTGCTTGATGGTGCCAGGGAGTTAAAATACTTGCCAGCCAGAGAAACAAGGCCCTTGAAATCAAGCTTATGTCTTAGAGCTCATGTTATAATTTGACAGGGACAATGATTCATATAGCATTAAAAACACTCTTTTAACTGGAGATTTGCTAAACAACAACAACATGTAATGTGTCCTGAAGGGCTTCTTTCCTCAAGCCTTACTTCGTTTGGTATACGCTGGTAATAATTTTATATTCTTTTAAATGTGGCAATAGCTGGGCTGCATTTTCAACCAGCTGTACTTTCTGGTTGTCTTCGAGGACAACACCACACAGAACACATTGCAGCAGGCCAGCTACAGAAATATGGATCAGCATGGCCATGTTTGCTGAGTCCATAGGCACCCAGACCACTTAATGTGCTCTGCAAAAATGAACTCCACTCCATTCGAAAGACAGGTAATGAGCCCTACCACTGCATCTCCCTGCCTGCCTCTTCCTACCAACACTCCTCCCACCACCATACTCCCCCCCCGCACCCCAAGAACCACCTGAATCACTAAAGAGCCAATCATTAAAGCTCCAGAATGCATGCACTACCCAGCTCACTGGAATCCTCGCCTCCTCCCTCCACCCCCTTCCCCAAGATCAACCCCTCTTGCTAAAACCAGGAGAAGAACTGAGTTAAAAGCCAACTGGCCAAAAACAGCTGCCTGACCAAGGAGGATGCACTGGCAGTTTTGACTCTTTTCAACAGGGAGGAGGCTTAGACAGGGCCCCCAGACAAAGGTCATATCTGCTCGTCATGACCCTGATAAAAACCAAATATCATAACAAAACAAATCACTTGACTCACTGTTACCATGCATCTATAATAATAAAAGGATCCACATGTCCATTCCCCTGTCCACTTGTGGCAGGCATAATTTATTAGAAAACAAAACTAGGAATGTCAAAATTGGCCACCAGCTTCAGGACAATTGTGGGAGTTCCAGGTCCAGAATGGAAAGGAATTAAAATATCCTGGCCCAAGTCATCTGCAGACATTCCCTCCCATGCTGTTTGCAATGGAAGCTAAGCTAGATTCTTCTGTTCCTCATTTATTACCACCAAAGAGGATTAATATCCTGTTATTGTGCATGTAAAGGGTGGAGGGGGGAAGCATCCTTTTACTACTTTGTAGGGTTGCCAGCTTTGGGTTAGGAAAGACCTGGAGATTTGGGGGTAGAGCTTGAGGTGTTCTTGCCTTGCTCCAATGCCGGCCTGCCTGATGGATTTAGCAAGATCTGAGAAGCAAGGGTTTCCCTCAGATTCATACCTTGCAAAAAGGATCAGAACAATGCCTGCTTACTGTGCTGTGCCTTCCTTGCATCCCTAATGGCTGCAATACAGAAACACAGAAGAAGGAGAAAAAAGGAAACACATTCCATGACTGCAGGAGGATGCTGGCTTTAGGGGCCCTCCAGCTGACTTGGGCACTGGGAATTTTGTCTCCCAGTCCCCACCTCTTGGCAGCCTTGGCCTTAGATCTCCTCTCCCCACACACCTTTTCCATCTTCTTTGTAACTGCTTGAACACAGATATTTCCTGTGGAGGTGGACTATAAAGTAGAAGGCCTTAGCAAAGCACCCCTTTATACGTATCTCTTAAGGCAAATGGTGAATTATAGGTTCATCCTGAGCTCATGCTGTTCCTTCTGGCACAGGTCAAACAGGGCCACAAGCGATGAGCCAAAGGCCAGCAGCCCTTTGGCTCATGCCTCTAGTGAGCTTTAGGGTTTTCTGCTGTACCCAGAAAGGACGGGGGTAGATGCTTAGCAGATCTTTCCCAGCTGGCCCAAATTGCTCCCTGCTTTGCACTTCTGAGGAGCTTTGGGCTGAGAAGAGGAGAGAACAGATGCAGTGAAAGGCTAATGGTCTTTTTTGGACTCCAAGGCTAAACTCCCTGTGCCTAGCTGGGGCTGCACGCTACCATTGAGCTTTAAGGGTGCATCTCTGAGGAGGTGCTAGAGCTGGGTATTGTTAATGTATTGTAAACATATAGGAGTTTTCCCTCATTCCTAGACAGGCGTGGGGGCAGAATCCTGTACACCACTGCACTCCCTAAATGTGCTAACAATACCCATGATGGCATCTGCAGCACTGACAGATGTTGAAGACATATATAGTAGAGATGGCATGCTTGGCCATGTATCAAAGAACACGGCATAGGAACAGGACTCACATCTGCAAGTCCTGTTATGGCCTAAATGTGATACAGATCATTATTTCAAGAGGACCTTCCTGTTGGCCCACTATCTGGTATGGTTGCTTGATTCCCACCCCCCACAATTATTAATTGGTTGTTTTGGCTCCTACCTAAAGCAATACTGTATGTTCAGTTTGCAATAGCCTGTTAGAAGTTAATGCAAAGTCAGAACTGACAAACAGAATGATTAGTATGATTTCTCATTTCTGTATATTTCAAGAGATGTTTATGTTTTCCAGCTATTGCTAGACACAATAGTCTGGTCTATAGCATCACAAGAGACGGCACTGGTCGCTCTTACTGATGACCGCCGGAGGCATCTGAATCGGGGCGGTTCGTCAGCACTGTTGTTGTTGGACCTGTTGGCCGCGTTCGACACGGTCGACCATCAGTTGTTGACCCACTGCCTCGCTGACGTGGGGATTCAGGGGCTTGCCTTGCAATGGCTTGCTTCCTTTCTCCAAGGTCGGGGACAAAGGGTGGCACTTGGGGAACAGCAGTCCAGGAGACACCTGCTTGAGTGCAGAGTGCCTGAAGGGGCAGTGCTTTCCTCGATGTTATTTAACATCTACATGTGTCCCCTTGCCCAGATTGCCTGGAGGTATGGGCTGGGGTGTCACCAGTACACTGACGACACCCAGCTCTATCTGATGTTGGGTGGCCGGTCGAACTCCAGACTAGAAGATCTGGACCAGGTATTGCAGGCCATGGATGGTTGGCTAGACTGAGCCAGCTGAAGCTAAATCTAGCAAAGACGGAGGTCCTGTACCTGATTCAGGATGGTTTGTGGTTGGGGATCCCAATCCCGACCTTCGGTGGGGCACCACTAGTGCCAGCCCCGGTGGTTAGGAGTTTGGGAGTGCTCCTGGAAACCTCCTTAACAATGCAGGCCCAGGTAGCAGCCACTGCCAAGTCGGCCTTTTACCATCTTTGGCTGATTCGGCAGTTGGTTCCCTTCCTCAACCGCGATGACCTGGCTACAGTGATCCATGCGATGGTCACCTCGAGATTAGACTACTGTAATGCTCTCTACATGGGACTGCCGTCGCAAATCCGGAAGCTGCATCTAGTGCAGAATGCCGCGGCTAGGCTTTTGATGGGTCTTCCTAGATGGGAGCACATCCGGCCTACACTGAAGGCACTGCACTGGCTGCCAATAGCATACCGAGTTTGCTTCAAGGTGCTGGTACTTACCTTTAAAGCCCTATATGTCAGAAGTTTATTGAGCTGAAAATCATGTGTGTTCTACTACATAATATGCCATCTTATCAACGAAGAAGCACTTTGATTATGTGAGTATTTAAAATGTTTTAACTGTTTTAATGTGTTTTTATGTGTTTTATGTGGACTTATGGTACTTGTACCAATTAATGTAAGCTGCCCTGAGCCCGTTCGCAGGGAAGGCGGGATAAAAATGAAATAAATAAATAAATGGGAAAATGGTATAAAACTAAACTGAGCTAGATTGTAACATTTGGCATGGAGATTTTTGGCCCAGTTATGATTGAAAACTGTTCTCATTTAGGTGCCTTTGCACTTGAGTAGCTCGTTCCATTGTGTTTTGAGCTTGGAACCCTGTATAATCTTCTTGATGGAATCCTGTATCTAAAAGGGCAGCATGGTATCGTGAATTCATGCCTGGGGAATCATGCGACATAGAAAGGGTCAGACCAAGTGGTCTGCAGTGTCCTACAATTCTGGGATGAATCTGGTTGGGTTTGTGATGTGCATCATACAGGAGAAATGGTTTCTGCTTGCCTTTTGCTCCCTTTGTAGAACTGGTCTTTGTCTATGCTAGAAAGATAAACTAATTTAAATGGGAATTACCTGTTTTCTTCCAAAGAGCAGGTAACAGCTGGGTTCCTGCCATGTAGCTAGGCTTAAGTGCAGTGCTTGGGGAACTATGAAAAAAGTATATCCAGAATGGCCCAGGCCATAAAAGAAACAATGCCCATGAAAGAGTTGGTTTGTATGAAAATTTGAATGTGCTTCTTTTATTGCAGTCTTTGGGCACAACTAGAAGAGCTGTTTGGTTGGGTTCCAGCCCTCTGCTCATGTGAGTTTATGAGTCATTGCTGCCAAGATATGACTTACTTGATGTTGTCATAATTCATATCTCTAAATGTTATATTATTATGATTAGTGTAGTCAGAGGTATGAAGCCTGTCACCTGAGGAATCAGCTGCTTAAACGTTCCAGGATGAAAGGACAACTTGATCCAAAGGAGGCAAGGGTTCTCACTCCTTTCATAAATGTTGCGAACAGGGAGATTCACAAGGTGGAGCTTGTCTTATAGTGGCACAGAATTCCCTCTGCTATAGAGCTACACATACATTTGCCAAAATTAACTATTATGGGTATAGGAGCCTCTTCTGTCTACAGCTTGGCCACCTTAGTGGATGGCTTTTCTGACAACTGTTCAGAGTGGAACTACCTGTCCTCTGTTGGTATTGTTACCTGCCTTGTCTGGGAGTCAGTGGGATGGTGCTTGAATCTCATTACACAATATACATGGCTTCTGTCGACTCAGATCTCTTTTATGGCCTCACACCACTGTCACGCTAGCCTCAGTAGTCACACTAGCCTCACACAAAGAGGTTGACAACAGCAGGGTGGCTATTCTCATTGTTTCCTCCGATTGATAAAGAAATTGCTTGCCAAACTGGAGCCAAAAGAGTAGTGCATCAAAAGAGTAATGCTTTTGTTTTACATTTTTAACATCAAATGCAGAGATATTTGCATTTATCTTTAGAGATAAATAAAGATTTTTTAAAAATTTAAGTACCTTCTTTTTATGAAATATGATGTTTTGAATCCCAAAAGTAAGACCTCTGGCAGGCATAGCAATAAGTCCCCCCAAAGTCTCTAATTACCATGATAAACCACTGGTAATTAGAGGGTAGTGAAAATAATGGCAACATCAACTGGCTAACATTCAGTTAAATGACAAAAATCCAATGGCATCTTAAAGATCAACATTATTTAGTTCAGTTTAGTCTTTAAGGTGCCACTGGACTTTTGTTCTATTTTGCTATAACAGACTGATATGGCTTTCCCTTTGCAATTAACAATTAGTCACAGACAAACATGACTTGATTATGCTCAATCACTCACTATTCATTTCTTTAAAACAGGAAGCCAGAGAGCAGTCACACAATTGCAAAGGACAAGGAAGACACCTGGATGTGTGGAGCATAATGTGATCCTTTTCTCAAACTGAGTAAAGCCAAATTGAGATCTCAACCATACACTTTTCTTGAACATATGTTTGATGGTTTGGCACATGCGTTTGGCCTGATCAATAGACTGGGAATAGCCAGGAATGGAGTGTGTAGTGGAGATGCCCCAATCTGAAGCATATTGTTTCATCACTGAAATAGCAAAAGGAACATGGTCACAAGTGAATTCGTTGGGAATATCATGATATGCAAAAAAAAATGCTTTAATCTTAGATATTACCTTGCTTGCTATATTATCTGGTAGTAACATAACTTCAGGGTTATTTTGAGTAATAATCAACAACTATAAGATAGGACCAGCCATTAAATGCAAAAATATCAGCTGCCAGTTTGAACCAAGGTAAGTCTGGGATCTCATGTGAGATCACTGGCTCTCTACAGTTGCTAGGTTGAAGTTCCTGGAATGGTGCACAATGTCCAATCTGCTATTCTATGTAAGCATTCATATTGGGCCAATACATGGTTTGAGACCATGCTTTTTGCCTCTGCATGGCTTGATGGGAGGACTGACACACAGTCAGCATGTGTCCCTTTAGGAATAATTATTTTTAGAACCCTTCAAAAGCAAGTTATCTTCAATCCTGATTTGGTCTCTGAGTGAACAGTAGGGTATAAGATCTGATGTAAATTGCTTCCTTCTGAGTAGCCATCTTTGGACAGTCAGGGCTCTATAATTCATGTTCTGTCCTTGTGTCATCTTGCAGCTTTTTAAACAATGAGTCACTGAGAGGCTTTGTGCCCAGTCCACCAGACTGTAAATTACATTCTCCACATGGATAGGAACTGGTCCAGAGGGCTTGTGGTGGCTCTTGAAAGCGTGTCAACCACTAGCCTTTAGGGATATAATATTTTTTGAAGCTGTAGGAGCATCTTTTGTAGGTACATAGGAGTTTCTTGTTCCTTAGCATAAAGGCCAGGCTCAAAATGCTGGTTTCTTAGCTTGGTGACATAATAATCTATTCCAGAAGTCTCATTTTATTGTAATTGCCAGAACTGCTGTCTCTCAAACACAGGATTTTTCCTGGGTTCACAATAAGATTTGAAGGCTGTTAAAACTCCTGCTGAACTGAAATTTTATTGTCATGGTCTGCAAACACCCCATGAATATTATTATAACTCTCAGGAGCTTTTTCTCCTATGCTGTGAAGCAAGACTGAAATTTTATAGTCTTCAGACTCTTCTTCAGTCTTTGTGACTGCTTACAGTTTTAATCTCTCCATTGTCTCCATTTCTTCTCCAAATTCCCCACAAAAGATAAGTCTGACTGAAGCTTGAAATGCTCTGTTATTAAATAAAAGTACGACTATGCATGTGGCCTCTGACCAAGGTTTCTGCCAAGCCTGCAAGACCACCCTCTCTGGTTCCTCTTCAGCCACTCACATAAAATGGTAAAACACCCCTGCTATTCCAGTCCCCTGTCTTTCCTCTTACAACAGTCCTTTAATGAGCATCCCAGACACTCCTGCCTGCACCCCTGTCTTCTGCCTCCTCTCACGGGGTACCTTAGTTAGTCCTTTCCCTTCAGACCTTGCTGCTCTTCCTTATTAGCTCAGTGCCCTTTTACCACACCAGTCCCCTCCTTCACCGTCAGTCCTTCTGTGCCTTGCTTCTCCACTCCAACAGCCCCAACCCTCCATTGCCTGCTGACTCCTGGATGTCCTGCCTGGCCTTCCCCTGATGCTTCCACAGAGCTCCCCCCAGCTGTGCATCCTGTTCTGCTCCTGCTCCTTCATGCTGAGCTCTCTGCCGCTGCTTCACCCACACTTTCCCTCACGGCTTCAGCAGCCTCCCCCTTTCTTTCCCCACTGCCGGCCTTTAAGCTCCCCGTGTGGCCAGCCAGCTTCCACTCCTTTGACAGCAGCAGCATGTCACTTCTGGCCTGATTGCCATCCTTTCCAATCAGGCTGCATGAGAGCTCCAGCTGCCACCCAGACCTCATGGGCCGGCTCACTGGCCACAAAAGGGTATAATCTGGAACAGGGCTTTTTTGTAGAAAAAGCCCAGCAGGAACTCATTAGCATAATAAGCCACACCCAACAGCAGAAACTCATTAGCATAATAGGTCACACCCCATGCCTTCCCTTGGCTTGCCCGGGCGCCCTGCGGCTGCGGGGAGCTTGGGCAAGGCCCCCCTTGAAGGGAAGAGAAGGCATTTTAAACTGCCTTCCCTTGGCTTCCTCAGGTGCCACGCGGCTGCGGGAAGCCTGGGCAAGCTGGCCCTGGACATGCCGGGGAAGACACGGGGAGGCATTTAAATACGTCCCCAATCCTTCCAGCCCCCCCCCTGGCCCACCCGCCTCAGAGTTGCCGGGGGGGTCACTCTCCAGGCCTTCCCTCTGTAGCCATGCACGCAGAGGTTTCGACTGTGGTGGGCGTGGCCAACTCTGAAGCCAGCCGGAACTCCGTTCCTGTGCGTTCCTGCCCAAAACCTGATCTGGAATCCTTACACAGTGCTGGAGATTGAAAGAAGTAGCAAAACTTCTTCTGATACCATGTTCCCTTTTACTTGCAAATCAGGGATAGGGTGCTCACTCAGGTTCCTCTTAGTTTCACATGTTCAAAACAACATTCATTTATTAGCTAGAAAATACGGGATGGGAGCAACTGGTTTCAGGACAAGGGAGCTCATGCAGTCTCCAGTTCTAACTAACACATAGAACTAAAGAACAGGCACTCCACCACATGAGACTAAAACAGCACACACAATAATGGGAGGGGACAGATTGTTCCATTGTAATGTATACAATAAATACATCACATAATCCTTTCCCAGGATCTTGAAATAGGATGGGATGAAGGAGTCTTTCAAGCATGCAGGTGAGGAGATCTAAATCCCTGAAGGGCAGCATTCCAATTGTAGTGCCTTGGATCCAACCCATATTTGGTACTTTTCCACAGGGCATGTGTCATATTCTGGGCTGTGCCATCAGAGGCCTACTAGGCCCAGGGAGCCTGGCTAGCAGTAGGTGAGGCTGAGCCTAAGACTCCCAGAAGCCCCTGAGAGGTTTTGGAGCTAAAATTGACCAATAGGGAAGAAGAGGGCTGGGGAACAAAAGAGCTGGTGCCAGAGCAAAAGCTGTTCTTCTTCCCAGAGGGCAGAGCCAGAAGGAAGGCTGCTGCAGGAAGAAACCCTCATCCTGAGGGAAGGGTGAGTAGTCTAAGGCCACTACAGATAGTGAGCTAGGGACAGTATATTTAGACGCGTAAGGGCATTTGATTTCTTTTCTTTTCACCCACTTACTGTTATTCTGCACCTTGTTGTTTGACCTCCTATAAAATAAATGTTTTCCTTGTTATACTCTGCCTGGTCCTCACGCCTATTATTCGGCCAAAAGGGAGGTCTGAAGGTCTTGGGAGGGTGCTCTGGGCCTTCTCAAGGGATCCTAAATCCAGAGTGGTGGCAACGTCAGGTGACACCCCACCTGAGCCGTGACAGCACGCACGGCAGAAATGTTCTGCCAGGCATTCCGTTGAGGACAGCAACAGGACAGCATATAGTCTGGGACTCTCATACCCTCCATTCTCCCCAACTCCCCCCCCCCCCGGAGGCTTGTGAAAGCTTAATTTTTTCCCGCCACCTTGGAATTGGATTGTTTTATTTGTTGATATATGTCTTATGTATTTTATTGTTGGTTTTAATTGAATTCATTTATTGTATACACCTTTGTTATAAGCCACCCTGAGCCCTGCTTGCAGGGAAGGGCGGCCTAAAAAAAATCTAATTAAATAATTAACTAAATAAATATGTATGTGTGGGGAGGCAGGCTAAAAATAGTTGTTGTGGGCTGTCTAGACTTGATGAGGCTTATTTGTAAACCTGCTGTTTATGGCTCTGGGAAGATCATAGTACTTCGGAAAGTAACACAGGTCATTAGCCTAATCAGATATGCACAGTGGGTCTTTGTTTCTCCAGAGAAGAACAGACTTTCACAGACTTGTTTATGTTGATGTCTTTTCAAGGTCCCTATACCCTCCAATATTTCACAGCAAACAACAGAGACACACTTGTAATTCCCCATGATCACAGCAATGATCATTGTCTCAGTAGTACATATATCGCCCACTATCACTCATTGCCAAAGGTTTTGTTATGGCCGTTGCATATGGTATTCATTTACTCTGCAATAGCCTGTCCCTCACTTGTTGGAAAACCCAGAGACGTGTGTATTGTTTTGATTAAACATGTAGTAGAAAAACAGAACTGTCCTATAATAAATACCTTATCAATATTTCAAAATACACCTCAAAAGCTGCAGCATGTTCAGTGGCAGGTTATATAGGGCATGATATCTACACTAGAGACAAGTTGCAACCATCACCTCCACTCCTTCAGTGATGTAAAGAATTCTAGAGACCTTAGGGAGACACCTGAAACTTGAAGAATGGCAACTCTAGCATTGTATAATAAAAATATTGTATTTTTTATTTATTCATGGGATTTTTATCTCACCCTCCCCCAAAGGCAGGCTCAGGGCAGGTTACAAGGTACCAATAAAATATATATAACAACGTTCCATATACATTTCAGTTAAAACCTAAAAACGAACTAAACTACATGATGGAGAGATGGTAAAGATATTTCCAAAAGCTGATTCCAATTTTAAATTCTTCAAGTAATTAATTTGAAATTCCCTTATGTATGTCTTCTAAAACATAATTATGTCAAATCCTTGTACTTTAATTTGGTTGGCAGGAATCTGATGTGTAATTGGACTATTCAGCCCCTTAATGTTTCATGAAATTATCTTTAATTGGTTTATTCTTAAAATCTGAACTAATATCAAAGAACAATTTATGTCATTCCTGCATTTAAAAATTAATTTTGATCATTAAACATTTTATGATAATTTACAATAAATTGAAATTGGTTTTCTTCATATGTATTAAATGAATTGTTAATATTAAATCTCAGCTGCAGAGGCTATGAATTTCTTTCCGTATTACTTATTTATTTATAATTTATAATTTCAATTGGTGGGTCACTCTGTCCCTGAATATTCAGGGCTCTGAGTGATTAACAGCAACATTAAAATACATCAGAATAAATACGAGATAAAACAGTTCAATGATTTAAATAAAACAATTCACAGATGGCATTGTCCAGTTCTCAACTGCGTCACCACTTCTTATGAACACTGGAAGAGAACTGGGAAGGGAAGGAGGGGGTGGATGGGAGGAGAAGGAGTGCCAGCCAAGATGGTACCCGTTGCTGCCCTCAGCCAAAGGCCTGGAGGAACATCTCTGCCTTACAGGCCCTGCAGAACTGCATCAGGTCCTGCCGCAGGGTACGGATGTTATTTGGCAGAGAGTTCCACCAGGCAGAGGCCAGGGCTGAAAAGGCCCTGGCCGTGGTTGAGGACAGTCAGACGTCTTTTGGGCCAGGGACCACCAGTAAGTTGTTCAATGAAGCATAACGCTCTTCAGGGGACATATCAGAGGAGGTGGTTCCAAAGGTATGTAGGTCCCAGTCTGCTCAAGGCCTTAAAGGTCAGTACCAAAACCTTGACCCTGACCCAGTACTCCACTGGGAGCCAGTGCAGCTGACACAGCACAGATCAAATATGTGCTGTCCATGGTGTTCCCAACAGGACTCGTGCTGCTGCATTTTGGATCAGTTTGAGTTTCCAGATCAGTCTCAAGGACAGGCCAACATAAAAATGAGTTACAGTAGTCCAAACTGGAGGTGACCATTGCATGGATTACTGTGGCCAGGTCAGGATAAGTCAGGAAAGGGGTCAGTTGCTACGCTTGGCACAGATAGAAAAACACCAGCTTGGCATACATAAGGAGGTATCCAGGACCACACCCAAACTCCTGATGGTCTGCACCAGTGTTAATGGCATGCCTTCAAGGGTGGGAAGTTGATCCCCCAGCCCTGACCCCCCACCCTGCAGCCACAGAACCTCCATATTAGTTGGATTCAGTTTGAGTCGACTCTTCTTCAACCATCCCACTATGGCCTCTAGACTCTCAGCCAGATTATGCGGGGAGGTATCTGGGCAGCCACCCATTGATACAGCTGGGTGTCATCAGTGTGCTGATGACATCCCAACCCAAAACTCCACACCAGCTGATTGCCCTTGAGGAACCCCACATGTTAAGGGATGCCTCATAGACATTCTCCCCCCAAGCATCACCCTTTGTCCCTGACCCAGGAGGAATGAGGTAAGCCACTGCAAGGCTACCCCACATATTCCCACGTCAACAAGGCGGTGGTCAAGAGGTCATGATCAACCGTGTCGTATGTTGCTGTGATATCTAGTAGAAACAGCAGCACCGACCTTCCTCAGTCCAACTGTCTGCAGAGATAGTCCATAAGGGCAACCAGCACTGTGTCCATCCCGTGGCTGGGGCAAAAACCAGACTGGAATGGATCCAGTTCCGATGTGTCATCCAGGAAACCCTGGAGCTGTTTGGCTGCCTCTCTCTCAGTTACCTTACCCAGAAATGATGAATTCTAAAATGGGTGGTAATTGGAAGGATCTGTAGGATCCAAATATGTTTTTTAATAGCCCCTTTCAACCCCACTAGATAGATTCCTGACTCCAGGGACAGGTTAATAATGTCCACCAGAGGCCCCCTATTATCTCACCACTGGCTTCCACTAGCCAAGAAGGACATGGATCCAAGAGGCATGTGGTTGGCCTAACAGCACACAGGATCCTGTCAACATTGGCCTGGGATAGCCTGCTGAAGTTGTTGAATATTGAATCCAAATGTGGCCAACATTAGCAGTTACGTTGCGGCAGAGCAACAGGACCTTATCCACAAAAAATCTTGCAAATGCCTCACAGCTAATGGTCAAATTACTAATATTTTGAGTTCTCTCAGTGAGAGACATTAAGGATCTAAACACCCTAGCAGATGCAATGGAGGCTGCATAAAATTTTCTTTTTGCAGACTTCACTGCCACCTCACAGGCTTTCATAAGCATCCTATAAGATGCTCCTGAAGCTTTGTCATGAGCACGCTGCCGAACTCACTCAAGTCATCTGAGTTCCCGTTTCATCCCCCTGAGTTCCATAGTACACATGGGGGAATGACTTCGACTGGGAACAAAGAGGATGTCAGGGGGTGATTTCATCGATGGCTTCAGAGAGACAGGAGTTCCAATCCTCTATCAGTACATCCAATGACTCGCCGGAGGGCATCAGATCCTGCAGAGCATTCTAGAACCCAGTTGGGTCCATGGGTGAGCATAAATCAGCTTGCCACCTAGACTAGGGGGGGGGGCACAACACCCAGCCGGGCTTTCAGGACCAAGTGATCTGACCATGGCACTTCTGTCTTTGCAATCAGATCCAATTCCATCCCTGCACCAAAAATCAAATCCAGCATGTGGCCTGCTTGGTGTGTGGGACTTGAAACAATCTGGGAGAGTCCTAGTGTTACCACGGAGGGCACCAGGTCCAATGCCTGCATAGAAGCTGCAGCTTTATCAGCATGGGTGTTGAAGTCCCCAAGGACTATTAGCCTTGAGAACTCCAGGGCCCAGTCAGCTACAGTCTCCAGCAGACATGCCTGAAAGTTATTATTAACTTCAGAAAATCTTTACTCCATTATTCTTTTACTTCCTTAATGGATCTATTGTCATTGGGACCTGCAGGTTCTGTTTCTTGAAACTCAGTCCTTCAACTTCCTTCTTTTTGCATATTACCTGCCATCTACCATTACATTTAACTGTAAATTTAGAAGGAATACTCACCTGAGGTCTTCTGAGACCTCAATGTAGATGCTAAAAAATTAAATTCTCACCCTTTTTGCAGAATTGAAGCTGATAAATCAAGTAAAAATCATACTTCTTGATCGTCTATTAAGATTCTTGATGGATTGTGTACAGCTTTTAACAACTGCTTTTTAACATATAGACTTTGGAATATAATCAAAATGTCCCAAATGCGATTTATTTGAAGATTTAGTTTTAACTTGATAGGTTTGTTCTGTAAATATGTTTTCATTAAATGTGAATATAGAATAGATACAAAGGTTTCCTCCAGAAAAGCAATTTTTGCCCTCTGCTCCTTATTTTAAACCTCTTATCTTCAGATTATGCTTTAAGCTCTTCCATTCTAACTCCTCATATTTTTCCTCCAATAAACCCAGTCTTGCTTTATCATCATTCTGTGTTTCTTTCAACTTTTAATTGTCTTCTGCCATGGCATCTATATCCCCCAAAAGTAAAAATAAAGACAAAACAGGAATAGTGACTTAACAGGGATGGAAATAGGGTTACCAGCTGTTAAGTAGAGTTGCCAATAGGCCTGAAGAAAAATGTCCTGTTCCTTTAATGAAACTTCGTGTGTGGAAATGGAGAGCTGAAGCGTTTCATGGCATGAAAGTAAATTACACCACCTGGTAAATAAGAAGCTCTTAAACTTCTCTAAAAGGGACAGAACATTCCCCCCAAACCTGTCAGCAACTCTAACCTCCAAGGGGGCTCCTGGAGTTCTCATGAAAGCACAACTGATTGCCACAGTTCATTTCCCCTGGAGGAAATGACAGCTTTGGAGAACAGACTTTCTAAGGCATCACATCCTTGCTGAGATCCTTGTCATCCCCAAATTCCTCTCTCCCAAGAAGTTACCTTCAAATATCTAGGGACTTCCCAAGCTGGCAACCCTGTCTGAAAACCAGAAAACAGAGACTATCTCTGGTAAAAAATACAGAGAGTTGGAATGCATGATTGCTGGTCTCTGCTCAAAATTCTAACTTGCAGAAGGCATATGCACAAATAAAAATGTATTGCCTGTTTATTGTTAACACCCCCCAAAAAAAGAAGAGAGGGGAGTCCTCTTTTTCTTGATGAATGCAGCCCTCCATTTCTACTGGGCCTGGCCACTGAAAGCTAATTGTCTCAGCCCAGTCTAGGCTGTTTTTCACAAGTGCTTCTGTTTGCATCTGAGTGTCATACGCATGCAATAGAAAAGTGGTATTTAGTTTTGAGCCTTGAGGTTAAAATGAAAGCATGTGACAGTGTAGGGCAACAGACACAGAAGGCTTTGTGTACATCAAGAATCCCGAGGCAAAATACAGCAACAGAGAATATAGACAGACCTCAGTTGGTGGACAAGGGCATTCTTGGAGTGCTGAAACTTATTTCAGAAAAAGTCAAAGATTTATAGCCTTTCATACAAGAGGCCTACATTAAACTCATACGTATCTTTATGTGTATGACATTTAAACAGAAAGGTGTTATTTTTCTATTTGGTAGATGAAGGTGGATACATTTATAGTTCTTTCATTAGAAAGGGAAATCAGAAAAGCTAAAAAAAAGTTGTTCTTCCAAGTAGAAGAAAAATTGCAGAGATTGTAGGGTAACTTTCAAAAAACAAGGGCACATTAGCTAGGGTTGCCCTACTGACACCCCTTGTTGCTCGCTGTGAGCAGCTGCAGGAGAATGTTTTTTAAAAGGTGACATCATGCAAAGCATGGTGGGAAACCCCAGACATACTATCATGCTCTAGAAATTGCTGGAAACTCTGGTGCTTGGGTTGCCAACCTCCGGGTGCAGCCTGGAGATCTCCCACTAGTGCAACTGATCTCCAGGCAAGAGATCAGTTCCCCTGGAGAAAATGACTGCTTTGAAGGGTGGATTCTTTGGCATTGTACCCTGCAGAGGTCTCTTCCCTCCCCAAACCCCGCCCTCTCAAGGCTCCACCCCCCCAAATCTCCAGGTATTTCCACATCCAGAGCTGGCAACCATACTGGTGCCCCCCTATATCCCTACTGCAAAGCTTCTGCCAGTTGCCACTAGGCCTTTTCAAATACGCCAGCTGGAGAGTGCATGCATGCACAGTGGCCAGAGAGTAGCATGAGAGAAAGAATGCTCATAGGGTTCAAGCCTATAACCCCCTAAGTGTAATCAGAAACTTTGTTTTTCAGGGCCTCTGATGGTACAGACATGGTAGTATGCACATAAACTTATACATGTGATATATAACATTGCAATGAATGCAAATAGGTTGGAAGCAGAGCTCCTTGGCACTATTTCTTAAGGAGATCAAATCAGTCAATCCTAAAAGAAATCAATCCTGACTGTTCCCTGGAAGGCCAGGTACTGAAGCTGAAGCTCAAATACTCTGGCCACCAAATGATGCTGGGAAAGATTGAAGGTAAAAGAAG
>NW_015173135.1:882623-907676 GCF_001447785.1 Gekko japonicus
TTGCAGCTGTATTTGGTAGACTCTATATCTAAGGCCTAGATACCTGAAAGTGACAAAATGTTTATTCTTTGGCCATCTGATAAATGTTACATTCAAATTCACTAGGTAGCTCCCTGTGTGTCCCAGCCCTGTAGCTAGGCAATTTTCTGTGGATGTGGGTGTTTGAAGATGGGTTGGGGGGACCCCACTGCTCCTTCCAGAATGCCACCCGTCCTCCTCTCTGTGTGTGCCTACTCATGTATTTGTGGCAAGCCGCAATTCAACTGGTGCAGCTATGACACCTTAGAGATCCAGTCAAAAATTCAACTAGCCATGGCACCTCAGAGACGCAAAGTGGAAGAAAGCTGCACGTGCTGCATTTGTCATGCTGCACACAAAGACTGTTTTATTGGGGGAGTGTCTCTTCTCTGCTGCTTTGCCAGCAGACACTGGAAAGGGTTAAACACTCCGAGATCCAGTTTTCTAGGGTGGGGAATCAGAACCGCCATCTTCCCAGCTCACCTGCTTTTTTCCGTCCTGAAGGAAACTTCTCTTTGCAACCCTCTCCTTGCGAGAAGGGGTGCAGAGTCGGTGAGGAAAGGAAATACAAAGGCTGGGAGAAGGAAGGAGGAGGAGGCAGTGAGTGTAAGCAAGCAAGCAAAGGAGGAAGAGAGGTTCCTGGATGCGGGGAGGACAGGGCCTGAAAAGGAGATATGTGGCTGGGCGGAGGATAGAATTGGAAAGAGAGACGCCCAGCATCCCAGGCTGGCCAATGATGAGGCGTGCAGACCTCATGGTTGTCGCCAGTTGCCCCAGAAATAGGAAGCAAGGTGAAACTGCTCTGATGGCTGCCTGCCAGCTACTCAGGAGGAGCTGCTCTGCTAAGTCCACACAGCAGCCGCTGCCTGTGAGAGGAGGTAGTGGAAACCGCACTTTTGTGCAGCATGGCAGAACAAATGGTGGAGCGGGCTCTCAGATTTGGGGCACTTGAAATTTAGGAGGGGGTGTCGCCCCATGTGCCCCTGGCTAGCTACAGGCCTGGGTCAATCTAACCATGTATTGTCTTCTCCAACTGGTAGTATTTCTCAAGGGTCTCATGTAGAGAAACATCTTTCACACCTCCAGCTGAGACTGTTCTAACTGAAAATGCCAGAGAAGGAATGCAGGACTTTCTGCTTGCACTCTGTTATTGGTTTTCCATTAAGCTTCTTCAGGGGAAATCTGTGGAATATAAATGCTCCCACTAAACCACTGCACTGTTTTTGCTTTATCTCTTTGCTCCAATTGGTGTGGCCCTTTGTTTCCTTCTCTTTGCTGTGTTATTGAGACATGATTCCTTTTCATTGGTTTTCTTCTACTACTCTAAACTTACTCACACCTCCTATAAACTTCCTCCTGCTACTCAAGCAGTTCTTTAATACATGTCATTGTGGAAGGGAAGAGGTAATTGCAGCAGTGTTCTTAGATGTAGCAGTGGCTATAAACAACAGCCTCCTGGGATATGAGTATTGCAGTTTTCAACCTAAATTGTAATGGAAGGAACTGATTGCACTGAATTTTGACAAGTGTTGAGGTTTTAATTTCATCCATTAGTGATGAGGACACTGGAACAACTTCTGTTTGAAGTTACCCTCTGTTGATTTCAAGATATCCTTTCAAAATAAAAGACTTAGTACAGTTGACGTTTTGCCTGGTGACAGTTTTTCAACATGTTAAGAAAGTCCAGGTTGTGGTTTTGCTGCCTTATCTTATCATCTCAAAGTTTACTGAATACTTAAAAAAAAAATGCTTGTCTGAACTCATAAGCACGATCTGTGATAACATCTGATACTTTTGCCTGAATAAGGATGGGCTTGGTCCTTTTATGGCAAAATTGTTTATTATTACAATGTTTGCTACATATGGCAGTACCTTCCCTGGACCAGTGTGTCTATTCCCATCAATTTTAACTGTATTTCTCTGTATGAACACTTGTATATTCAATCTGTTTTTTAAAAAGGTTTTGTTAAATACAGTTTGATAAAATGCATTTCACTACCTTGTGAATATTAAAGTTCTATTACAGCAGACAGAGGAGTCTGACAACTCAGACTGAATTTATTACCATTTCAATAATTCCTACTACAGTCTCTCTTGGCAAACGGGATTACAGTTGGACCTTTCATCAGCTAATTACAGAAGGCACAGAATACAAAAAGAAACCCTCTTCAGCAAACACAACAGAGATGGCCAGAGGTGGGAACTTGGGAAGAGGGGTGGCCCTGATCATCAGTTCCACATGATCATTTAACTTCTAAAGTAAAGTTAAAGGTTTACCTTGCTCGAAAGCTAGTCGAATCTGACTCTAGGGGGCGGTGCTCATCTCTGTTTCCAAGCCCAAGAGCCAGCGCTGTCCGAAGACTCCTCCATGGTCATGCGGCCGGCATGACTAAGCGCCGAGGCGCATGGAATGCTGTTATCTTCCCACCAAAGCGATACTTATTTATCTACTTGCAATGTCTTGCTTTCGAACTGCTAGGCTGGCAGGAGCTGGGGCCAGAGATAGGAGCTCACTCCATCACGTGACATTAGGGTCTCAAACTGCCGAGCTACCGATCTTCTGGTCTGCAACTCAGCACAACCTCTGAGCCACCATGGCCCTTCACAACCTAGGGCACTGATATTGATCAAACCACATCTCCCATAATACTCCTTGCAGCAGTTCTGTGTTATAGATAGCCTGTTCCTTAAAATGACCTCCCTTTGAATGTCTGTATGATGACACTGAGAGCACATGCTTTTACCTTCACTTCATATTCCAGACAGTATCATGTAGAGGGTAAATTTTTCCAGCATATTTGGCTGCACTAGCTTTACTTCTGTGTGTTTTAAATAATGAGTGACCTTAAATTTGTGAATTGTGTGTTTTAATTTTGCCCACTGGACTATTATAATGTGTGTCCTAACAACCTGGTTGCTGCATGGTTCACTGCTTTGTATCTGAGGAAATAAGGCAGGATAGAAATGCTTTATATCAGGGATGCCGAGCTCATTTGTTATGACGGCTGTATCTGACATAAATGAGACCTTTTTGGGCTGATCCATGTGTATCATAAAATGAAACGTCAGGTAACGGAGATATAAACTTTATAAAGGACACAGACAAACATAAAGATTTTTCAAACTTTAAATAAAACACGCTTAAAACACTAGCACTCTTGCAATATTTTGTCTATTTAACAGTCTCTGATAACTGACACCTCTTGCTCTGAATTATTGCATCAAAATGTCTGTGCTGTAGTAATCTTGAGCATGGTGTTGAGGTGTGCATCTGTAAGTTGCAAACCTACTTTTGATTTATTGACATTCATTACAGAAATCTCATGCTCAGTGTTCTGAGCTAAGACCCAGGGGAAAACATGAAATGACTGGGTATTGCAAGCTTTTGTACATAAGTTGCTTCATGTGCTGGTCAAGAACATGAGAAGGCATCCTGACACAGACTAATGGCTGTTTGTCTGTCAACAAAACTAACTACAACTTCCTGCAAAGGAAATGTGCTGGGCGAACTTGGACTGGACACGCACTCTTAGCCTAATCCACCTCAATATTCCTCCTCTAAAATAGTTCACATTGCTTATTTACTGAGAAAGACTGGATCATGAGGGCATGAATACAGTGAAAAGGGAGAGGGAATCCAGTTGCACCCAGAAGAGCCCTGGCATAAGGAGCCCAACAAAACACATAGAGCATAAGGAGCCCAACAGAATACACACACACTGTAGCAAGGCACACAAAAGCTCATACCTTGAGCAAAATTTTGTTGGTCTTAAAGGTGCCTGGTATTTCTCCCGTGCAATTGAGACAGCCCAGCAAAGCAAGCTCTCCCTCCCTTCAGGGAGGAGCCTCAGCCAGTCAAAGGAAAGAAAGGCTTCCCTTTGGCTCCTGTATATGATTGAGACAGCCTGGCCAGGAAGCGAGCTCTGGCTGGTTCCCTCCCTCCCCCTGGAAGGAGGAGGGGGAGGAGCCTCAGCCAGTGCTTTACCAGATTCTTTCAATTGTACAGGAGAGTTTTGCCTATCTATCTCTCCTGTGTGATTAAGTCTGGTAAAGCAAGCTGTGATGTAGCAGCAGCAGAACTTGGCACCCCTGCTTTAAATAAATGCATGCTTTTGTTGTGACAGTTTTGCTCTTTTGGGCATGTTGGTTCACTAATTTGACACACACACACACACACACTGTGCCAAAGATATATATTTTTTAAAGCTCTGTAAGTTTGCCCTTACAGTAATTTAGTGAGAAAGGCTTGGCTAAGAAATAGAGAGCAGGCCACAGTCACCAACAATCTTATGCTGAGTTACACTCTTCTAAATTCATTGAAGTCAATGGGTTCACAAGGGTGTAATTATTTTTAGGATTGTGCAACATCATGGCCCAGCAAAGGATTTTAACCCAGGAGTCTATGTTCCAAATCCAGTATTCTAACCATTGCACTAGACTTGCTTTCACACACACACACACAAAATTAGAACTTCACTTCAAACCTCCAACCCTTACAAAAAGTATGTTTAATAATTTTGTTTATGCATTTTGCATTTTTAAGAACCAAGGTATAGACTGTTGTAGCTGTGGGTGATTGTACCTTCAGAATGCATACCATGCAGATGTTAACAGAACAAAGAGACAGGAAGAGTGTATGATTTAACAATTTTATTAAAAATTGTACCAGTTATGAAAAAACCCCAAGATGAATTTCAAATATATTTAAAAGCACCAAAGGAAGCTAGAGGCAAATATACCACAAAGATACAAAAAAAGGAGATTCTCCAAGTCAGCAGAAAAAGGCAGAGGAGTCCTGAAGCACACAACCAGAATGGAAAAAAATGCTACATTCTCACTGGGTCTCAGTCCACGGGGAAAGAGGTTATGTGCACTTCAGGACCATGTCTGTCAGAGATCTCACAAGACAGCATTAGCCAAACATCAGCTGGAAAAAACCTAAAGGTATATACAACATGAATGTATATTTTTTAAAATCTTTTAAAATAGCTTTATTATCCACCTGTTTTCCCAGTGCAATCAGCTATTTCAACATTAAATTTCTTCTATAAAAAGGTGAAGAGTCCAGAGAGACAGCAACACATCCCTGTCAGAGTACTATCCTTTCTATGGTACTTGTGACAGAAAAGGAGGATAGATCTAAATACATTTTCTTTAAATGAGGATTACAAAAAGGGGCATCATCAACCTTTTAAAATTAAATGTAGCTTAACATGTAAGTTGCTACAGTATATTAATAGGATTGTCCAAAACACCTAAGGAAAGCAGATATACAGCTCCGTCAGGTCCTTTGTCCAGGAAACCTAACTTCAAGTATTCCTCCCCCCCCCAACACCTTTTGACTAAATATTTGTCTTCTCCAGATTATGTGTACCAGAATCTTTATCTAAAGAGTGGAAAAGGAACTTATAGGACTTTCCTAAGATCAGATTCCTATCAAGCAAAACAATGCAACCCAAATATTATCTAATGGAGTTTTGACCAATGTGGTAAACTGGGAGCTGGAGGGGGGGGGAAAGCTTCCTTCAGTTACACAGGGTGACTAGCTACAGAAGAGAATAGAGCTCCTCTACTTCACCATACCTAGTTTGAGGTACAGTGTGCCCTCATCCCGGTAAAACAAGTCAAACCCGGCAAAATTCCCTCTTCTATACCACTTGATACAGGTCCCATTCTCCTTTGTTTCCTATATTTACTTATTTAGGGGGAAAATGCCATCGCTATGGACCATTGAGGCAGCTCACAACCAAAGCAAAAAATGCCCCAAATATACTGGGTAGTTCTGCCTTACCAATTTCATGCACCTGGTGGAATAATAAACAAAATAATACGAAACGAAAAACACTCTGTACATTGAGAAATTTAAAAAACCCACTGGTATAATAATAATAATAATAACAACAATAATAATAGTTGCCTTCCAGCTTGTGTACTTCTATCACCAGCTCCCTGAAATGGAATCATTGTACTTCAGAATAAAAGCTCATAAGGAAGAAACCATTAGTTTTAAGAACACTGTGCATGCAACAATGTTCATAACAGCATTTTACACTACATAAATGATTGAATATTCTTCCCACTCTTATGATCCCCTCCCCCATTGCCCCAAAGGCTGCACATATGCCAAAGAAACTGGGGGTGGGGGTGGCTTTCACATCCTGAATCCCTTTCCCAAGATAAAAGTATCAATCTAGAACAAGTTAATTGCACTTAAGGCCCCAGAAAATAATGGAACAAGTTTCTAGCTTAATAAACCAAGAATTCCAATTGATTTAAATGGGACTTAAGCACAACTAACATATCTGGATCAGAGCCTCACAGGTTGAGTTCAGACGGGCAGTTTGAAGTGGGAGGGAGTTGTGGCAAAAAAGACCCGGAACAAACTGTTCCGGGTTTTCCCGCTCACACTGCAGCGACTGATGCGGGAGCATACTGGGAGGAGGCCTAAGGGAGCGTTCACACTGTTGGCCTGGAGGGATGGCTGTAAGGCGCGGCTTTCTTTTTTGGTAATCTGGAGATATGCGCTTATGCACATGAGCACATAAGAAAAATGCGGCTTTTGGCGTTCACACTTTGTTGGTGCGGGATGGACATGGGATAATCGTACTTTCCAGGGTTTGCTACCACTTTCACCAGGTATCTTTTAAACTCGGGAGCGAAGCGTTACAAGACGGGTTGAGTAGGGGTGAGGAATGCCTGACAGATGTGCCTGTGTGAACGGCCCATTTAATCCCATTGTGGAACATTTCTGAAACACGCGTATATTGGGGCAAACTGCCAGTCTGAACTCGGCTACAGTCTTCTCTTTTCAGAGACCAGCTTCCAAAATAAGTTTCAAAGTAACAGCTCCTCTTATACAGAGGTGAGTGTATCTGAAGCTAAAACTGCATATGTTTCAGACAGACAGTTATTGCAAGCCACATTGCTGTTGAAGGCACACAACTGGCTGCCTGAAAGACTGGCAGCCCTAGTCCAGGCCCAGAGGAAAGAGAGACCACATTTCATTTACACA
The DNA here is from genome assembly GCF_001447785.1 of Gekko japonicus. Taxonomy (NCBI): domain Eukaryota; kingdom Metazoa; phylum Chordata; class Lepidosauria; order Squamata; family Gekkonidae; genus Gekko; species Gekko japonicus. The sequence continues at coordinate 889,654 of NW_015173135.1, forward strand.
CACACAAAACATTCCAGTGCATTTGATTTGTTTGGTCTATTTTCTCCTTATATGTAAGAACCAAAACAGTGTACCAAAATGTTCACAAACTTTCTCTTTAGATGTTCTAAGAATTATTGAATAACTCATATAGAAATTCTTTTGAGGTATTTTTCCTGCTCAACAAGCAAAAAATCACAGATAACTGTTTAATTTCTTTTTATAGGACCACGTGACACAGTTTTTTTTAATTACAAGAGATCAAGATAAGGCAAACACACAAGTCCCTTGATAGAGACAACAGATTTATCTTGATAAAGACTGTTTGCAAAACTATACCTTAAGAATGCATCCATGTTATCTGAGGAAAATTTCTAAGGCTTCACTGTTCACAGAAGATGCGACAAAAATATTGAAATAACATGCAGCCTGATCTTATGCACAATCATTTGGAGGCAAGTCTGATTTCATTGGGATGCCTCTCAAGTGATCACAGGGCTTACCCTAACTTCTTACTTCAGGGACTTTTTTGAAATACCACTAATACAAACAGATTCAGACCCTGAAGTTTTCCTAGCAGAGCATTATGTTGAAATAATTGCTGGCAGAACATGCTAGTGGCTGATGCTGTTGCTCATAGCTATTTTCAGCACTGATTTATATTTACTAGCTAATAATGCGATTGTCACCCAAACTGCAACTGAATACCCATCTCCTCCAAAACATGTAAACTGTGGAAATAAACTGTAAGAGTGTCTCCTTTCAATGCATAAAACCAGACAGAGCAGAAATAAGAATTCAAGGTGCTCTGCACAGCAGGAAAGCAAAAGATGAAAGCACTGAGGTAGACAAAGCCACTGTTGCCTTGTCTCTCAATGTGTTGAAGGATTTAGAGGCAGACCTCCAGTAGCAACTATGTTAGCAGGGTGGAGTTGGTGTAATTTGATGAACAGGATATACTTCTCACAGCCAGTACAGAAATTAGAAGTTATTGCCTAATGTGTTTTCAAGGAATGGGTGAGTTATATTAAGTACAAGTACTTGGCCCACTACATACAGTTAGCTTCCAGACAAGTTATTTTTATTTTATTTATTTTTATTTTTATTTATCCTTGGATTCATAAGATTCTGTGGTTTCCCTGGGCCACCAGGTTTTTTGCAGTTTTTTTTTTTAAAAAAAAATGGCACTAGAATATTTTTATATTGATGTACTGTTATAACTATAGGTGCAGTAGGTTCTCTGAATTCTTAGCTTTTATTTTTTTAAAGGAATTCTTTATACCCTTCCCTTGTGAAGATATGTCTAGAGACTTACTTTTTAAAAATTAAAGCTAATTCAGAGAACCTGCTATACTTTTTATTATAATCAATATAACAATATTCTAGTGCCAATTTAACAAAAATAAAAAGCCCCCAGGGTGGCAGTGGGAGGAAATGGCTGCCACAGGGACAGGGTCAAGGAAAATGTCTGCCACAAGGGCTGTAGAAAAAACAGTGGTGCAATGGGAAGACAATTTTATTTCAATTATGTTAATAACCCCTACACAATTCGCATTGAGCTTCCCCAGGGGAATCTATACCTATATCAAAAAGAAAAGAAAAAGGGTTAATTAATATATTTTAAATGTTTATCTTATTATTTGCTAAAAATGTATTGACACAATTATAAAATATTTAAGAAGACATAACTTCTGAGCATGGAGAAAGAATACTAAGATTATCAATAGACACTAAAAATACTGCTAGGAACTTAGAATAATGTAACAATGATTGCAGGCATGTAAAAACAAGAGGACTCCAAAGCTATTAATTTCAAAAATTATTTAATATAGTAAATAAACCTTTTTTAACCAAAAAACCCAGTCACTGCTTTTAAGAGGACTTCAGATTTTAGAACTAAAAAGGGGTAAATCACCAGGCCTAGATGGTTTCACGGGTGAATTTTACAAAGAAATGAAGGACATTTTAGTACCGGAACTTCAGGTATTGTTCAATGAAGTTGAAGGCAAAAGGCCTCTGGACTCTTGGAGGAAGACGGAAATAATACTCATCCTTAAACCTCAGAAAGACCCTAAAGAAGTAGGATCATATAGACCCATAAGTCTCCTAAACCAAGACTATAAGATCTTTGCTAAAATAATGGCCAACAGATTAAAGAAGGTTATCCCATCTATAATAAAAGGAGATCAATATGGGTTTGTAAAAGGTAGAAGCATAGCCCATCCTATAAGAAATATTCTAAATGTTTTATATCATGGTCATCAGAGGAAAATAGGTCTATTAAAACTAGATGTCTACAAAGCCTTTGATACCCTATCTCATGAATATTTGTGCCAGGGCTCTTTTTGTAGAAAAAGCCCAGCAGGAACTCATTAGCATAATAGGCCACACCCTACAACAGGAACTCATTAGCATATTGGGCCACACCCCTGACAGCACAGCTCATTACCACATTAGACCACACACCCATGTTACCAGAAGTGTGGTTATCCAGCCACACCCACCTTTTGCTTGTTATTCTGTTTACCTTGTTTGTTGTCAAAACCCAGGGCTTTTTTTGTAGCAGGAACTCCTTTGCATGTTAGGCCACACACCCCTAATGTAGCCAATCCTAATGAGTTTCTGCTGTTGGGTGTGGCCTATTATGCTAATGAGTTCCTGCTGGGACCCCAAAATAGCCCTGCTTATGGCAAATAATGAGTAAAGTGGGAATTGAAAAGGCATTCCTAGAGGCAATACAGGAAATCTATAAAGAAGGGAAGGCAATAGTAAGAGTAAATAATGTGTACTCACAAGCATTTCCTATACAAAGAGGGGTACGGCAAGGGTGCCCATTATCACTGTTGCTTTTCATAATGGCGATAGAACAGTTAGCAGAAAGGATCAGAAATTCGGGAAGAATAGAAAGCTATAAGATAGGTAAGGCGGAAATGAAAATAAATTTATTCGCAGATGACATCATAATTATTATGACAAACCCAAAAGAAGGAGTAAAAGAAGTAAAGATTATTTTAGAGGATTTTGAAAAATGCTCAGGGTTAAGCGTCAATATGACAAAATCAGAAATTATATATTTAAATGTAAGTAGAGAAGAAAAGAAGGAAATAAATAGAAGTACAAATATAGGGTTAGGAGTAAAAATATGGATAAGATGATAAAGGACAATTATGACAAAATATGGAAGAAAATAGAGAAGGATATGAGAAGATGGAAAAATAAAACATTAGGGATATCCTCTAAAATCAGAAGTGTTAAAATGTTTTGGGTACCTAAAATAATGTACCCTATTTCAAACATTACCAATGGGAGCAAAGGAAAATAAAATTAAACAACGGATCACTAAAAGAATGGATATTTGGCAATAAAAATGGAGGTTTCATAAAAAGATAGTGTACAGCCATAAGTCAGAACTTGGATGGGGAGTTCCAGACTTAAATAATTATTATGAAGCATTCCAACTTAAATTATTACTAGAGTTAGGAGAGGGAAAAGAACTGAAATGGGTTAGATTTGAGATTAATAATAACATAGGAAGACTAGGTATTTTTTACAAAGTTACAGCTAAAGACCTAAAATTAACAATAGGTCCTAGAAAATCAACACTAGAAGTATGGAGGAAATGGCAACTGAAATGGCTAGGAAGACCCTCTAGATGGGCGCCACTAGAATCTATAATTGAAAAGGCGCAAGAAATTGAATGGTGGGAAATTTTAAGGACCAAGGGATACCATAGATTGGAGGATATGTTTAGAAGGAAAACTCTTAACCCATTACAAGAAGTAATAGAAGAGATAGGCAAGCAACATTGGTTAAAAATAGCAGGTCTCCATAAGGCAGTAAAGGAGGTTAATGAAAAAGAAGAAATGTGGATAGACAAACCAATGGAAGAAATATATAAAGAAATGATTGAGAAGAAACGGGGTCTAGTAGGGAAAATTTATAAAAAGATGATATTAAATAAAGATAAAATGATAGAATATTTACAAAAGGTGTGGAGTAGAGAAGGACAGATATCAGAGAGGATGGCTGAACAAATTATGAAAGGAACAGACAAAATCAAGGTATTTAAATTTAAAGAACTGGAATATAAATTTCTTACAAAATGGTACAAGACACCAGCCCAACTGGCTAACAGGATTCCAGGATTAAGTTCCCTTTGCTGGCACTGTAGACAGTTGAAAGGCTGGTTTCCACATATGTGGTGGGAGTGTAGAGAAGTAAGGGCATTCTGGACAGAAATTATTAAAGCTATAAGGAATGTATTTAAAATCAATTTAAATATAGACTTCAACTTAATGCTGATAAGCACAATGGGAAGCCCGATTCTGGACAAGAATAATCAAACCTTAGTTAAGGCTATGATATTGGTGGGTAAAGCAGTTATAGCTTTGGGTTGGAAGGATAAAAGTAAGTGGACGGTTGAAAACTGGCACAGCTGTTTGATTTTATACAGTCAGACATCGCTGCAACTCTACGTAAGGAGTTAACATGGGAAGGAAAATCTGCAGAAGTCCAGAAAAAGAAGTTGGACAACATGTGGTGTAAAGGTAATGGATAAAACCAATAAAAATATATGTTTAAAAAAAGAGGACTTCAGATTAAGCACAAATACATTTCAACCTGTTAACCCCCCCCCCCACAACCTCCTTACCAGGATCTAGTTTACCCAGTAGGCATTTTCCCTGTAAAAACTGTACCTTTTGGAGATTTATGAGCTCTATGAAGGATTTTATCAAACTAGTTCATTGCAGTATTTTTGGTGTTCTTTGTATATGCTCAGAATTCTATATTTTAAAACATGTTTTTATCATTGTGTTGTGTTTTTTAACAAATAATAAGAGAAAGTTAAAAGATATTAGTTAACTTTTTTTTTTGATGTATGTATAGATCCCCCGGAGAAAGCTCTATGCAAATTGTGTAGGGGTTATTAATATATTGGAATAAAACCATCTTCCCACTACACCATTATTTTTCTTTACCTCTTTGCCCCAATTGGTGCAGCCCTTTGCTCTCCTCTTGCCATATGGGCTGGAATATCCAAACCTTCACTCCCACACAGCAGTCATCCAAGCATTACTGCAGTCATTCCCAAAACTTTGGAGCAAAGCAGGTTTGAGAAAAATCAGAGAAAAACTAGGGGAACCCCCAGTGGTGCCTTAATGCACTATGATGCTGTGGGAAAATGGAAGGGGGGGGACTTCTTCCCAACAGCACTGAACCTGGGGCAAATAACCTGTGTGGAAACAGCCAGTGTTATCTCAAACTCTTTGGCGAAAAGCGCTCCACAAACATTTGCCTTCGTATACCATTATCATTCACAGAATCCGAACTCGACTGCTTATATATTTACAGAATGCATGATGATGCCCACTACCCAACCCCATTCACACGAGGTAGAATTGTCAGCTCGTATCAGAGTCTAGCAGTTGCTTGCAAGTGCTAAGTACTTATTAATGCGAATTAATACAAGCTCACAGTTTCATGGGAACAGTGTCTCAGTGTATTCAAGGCTTTATCAACATGTCAAACAGCCCTTTTCAAACTCCAGAAAGGAAGAAAAGAAGGCAAGTAGGAAAGTAAGTTTTCAGACATGGCCTTCCATCAGGGCACTGGATTCCCCTCCCCCATTCCCTTATACCAGTCAACACAGACAAAGCTTCCAAGAGGCAGAGAGGCTGGTAAGAAACACTCACTCAAGGGCAAGCATCCAAAATGAGAGTTCCAGCTTTCAGGAACATTGATGTGAACTTACTGCCAACAGGCTGCTTAAGTTGGCAGAAGAAGACAAGCAGCCTTGGTGCAATGTGAAAATAAAAGGCAATGGAAGGGGGGGGGGGAACGGAAACCAAAAGAAACGGTAGCAGCGCATATGTAGCCACAGAAGTTGCACAGCAGAGCTTTACTAGCATAGAGGCCATCAGCACTTTGTGAAAAGCCATTTCTAAGGGCTGTCTTTTTATCCAAAGACCATTCCCCTCCTCTCCCTCCACCCTGGCCTGATTTTTGGCAGCTGGGAGCTACCTTGGGCAGTACAGTTTGTTATGATTGCCGTCTCAGTTTTCAAGAATTGCAGCAAAAGCACTATTAATGCATACAGGGAAAGTTTGTTTCATAAAGGACTGACAAAGAAAAAGGAAAAGATACAGCAAAGGCTGTGGTGGTGGGGAGATGGATAGAAATTGTTGTCTCCAAATCAAGATCCCTGATCAATATGTTTATGGAAGGAGGATACAGCTTTTAATATTTATGCTGGTCCATTTATCTTTACATTGGAAAATGGATACAAATATAGAAGAAATAACCATAAGAACATAAGAGAAGCCAATGTTGGATCAGGCCAATGGCCCATCTAGTCCACCACTCTCACACAGTGGCCAAAAATACTAGGTGCCATCAGGAGGTCCAGCAGTGGAGCCAGGACACTAGAAGCCCTCCCACTGAATGAATGAGCATCACTTCCCTCAGACTGAGAGTTCCTGTCTACACTTTGTGGCTAATAGCCACTGATGGACTTCTGGTCCATATGCTTATCTAATTCCCTCTTGAAGCTGCCCATGCTTGTAGCCACCACCACCTCCTGTGGCAGTGAAATGGCTTTACTGTCATAGAAACACAGTAGCTAATATCTCAATATATTAACAGTGGGGCTGAATACTGAGATTCCATTCTCTTCAAATGGGGATGAATACTGAGATTCCATTCTCTTCAAATGTAACCTAATTACCAGAAATGTCCATCCAAAGTTCAACATTCATAACGATATTTGGACAAATGACCTGCTTTTATTAATGGCAATCTATGCTTAATCACTTAAGGGACAGAAGGCTTCACTGACAGAAAGTGGTCCTAAAATGGCTTCCATCCAGGCACAACAGGTGATAAAACACACACTCACCATTTCACAGATGAAAATAGGGATGCATGTTCTTATATCAAGGCTCACTGTGCAATTTTTCTTCCTCTAATATTACACATTTACCTCAGCAGCAACATGTGAAATGGCAGGTTAAGGCACCATGCACATATTTATGTGCAAGAATTTTATACACTTGGGGAGACAAGACTCCCACTCAACCCCCTTTCAGAGAGTTAGCTAGAGAATTGGGAGAAAAAGCAGAAGAGGAAAATGCCCCCTATTCCCAATCAAATCAAGAAGTGAACGTTTCTCTCAGGCTTCAATCTTCTTCCTGGTGTGGTACCCATACCTTTGGAGGCATGGCAGAACCATTGGGTTTTATGGTCATCTACCAGTAATGAATTATCCCCATTGTCGGTTCTGTCCCTTGGATACAACAGTTTAATACTGAAATGTGAAAGAACCAGGAACCTGCTTTTAAATATAATATTGTAATTGATCACTGTTCACCAAAAATGAATACTGTTTATTAAGGGACTTCAGGCCTTTCTAGGAACTGCCAAAAATACCATGGTTTTACCACAGTTTCTGGCCACTGCTAGAGAAATGGGACTTCACCTCTAGGGGAAACCCAGAAGTGACATCACACTGTCATCAACAGCCGCCCCCCCCCCCCTCAGGTCCTTGCTCCTCTGGACACCCACTGGTTGGCAGGCCAGGCCTGGCAACCCTAGTGGGAATATACTGTCTGGATTCTACAAACCAACTCTGCACTATGACAAGATTAATATTTTTTATCAGAGGGTTACCCAAATGAAACTGACGGGCAGTGGATTATATCAAGAATATAGGGTATCTGCCAGAAAGCCTTGAGAAAGGAAAAGGAGGAGCAGAAAGATTATAATGTATAAACTAGACACCCCAAAGTATTCTACAACCAAAAGTGTCATTGTTACAACCAAACTTCTAAGTGAAGGTTTCCCACTAGAAAAGATGGCCCTTTTGAAGAAGTGTTATGCAAATCATTGAAAATTTTCAAAAAATAACTCATCCAACAGTTCTTTCAGATAGCGTAAATGTTGCAAAGTACAACTTCTTAGGAGAAACTGGCAACACACTCAGATAGAAATAGAGGGTAAAGATTTGAAGACCTAAAAAAATACTGCTGAATTTGAAGAGAAGAGCCCCTCTTGGGCACATAGCCTAAAATGGAAACATTAGAAACTTTTGGTTTGTTTTTTGTTTTGTTTTTTAATTCTTAGGAAACATTTTCTTTTTGCAACTGATGAATGAAATACTGAGGAAAGCATTGTTTTAAAGGAATATACCGCCAATTCACATTGCTACTGCAGATCTCTTAGATCCAATATTCAAAGGTACTAGCAATAGCACTAGCAATACTAGGTACTAGCAATAGCACTGAAACGGCACAATAATACTAGCAATAGCACTGAAACGGAATTGGACTAAATTACTAAACAAGCAACTTCCTTGGGACTTCATGATGGAAAAGACAGTTCCAGTGTTGCAGAACACAGAACAGGTATTTGGTTGAGGAGTGCAAAAGGGCTTAGCTGTACATATGTGACATGAATTGCGTTGGGAATCCCTCAACCTGACTCCTAGTTACATGTTCTTCATGTAACTCAATCTTCAGGGAAACTTACCTTAAAAATGACTCCATCACTCACTGCTGCTCAGCATGCCTTCACTCCCACACCCTTTCCCCTAGTAGAGATGGTTGGAGGGCTGTTTTCCCTTTTCTCAGGCTCCCTGTGTCCTTGGCAACATGAAACCCAAGGAAAGGGCAAAAAGGGTCCCCTATGACCATTTCCACTACGGGAAATGGTGATGAAATGAAGGCAAAAGCCCCCACATACACACACTGTGGTCCAAGCAGTTCTGAGCAATGGAGCAGTTTTTAAGGTGAATTGTCTGTGATGTACACATGACACATATACTCGGATCAAGTATATTGCCCCTGCAACAACAGCATCATACAACATAGCCTTTGACTCCTCTTGCTTCTCACTTGCCTTCCATCTTCTGCACTGAGTGAAATAAACTTATCAATGGTTGAAACACACACACACGGAAACAAACTACTGTGAAAGACATTATGAAGCTTGTTTCACTTCGTGCAAACTGTCAATTTTCTAAACCCTTGAAGCTCAAGCAATTTTAGAATCAAGTTACGGATATTTCAGACACTGATTCTGATTAAATAAGCATGAGTTATCCTGGTGTTTTCAAGGACGTATTTAATGGGATTGAATGTAATATAAATCAAATAAATAAAAATAAATAAATATGGATCCAGGATACCTAGTTTTGTACAGTTATTATGACATGTCAACCCAATCCTATGATTATTTGTCATAAGCAAGTCTCCCTGGCAATGGAGTTTACTCCCATGGTCAACATGAATGGATTGCAACCGGTGTAAGATAACGATATACTGTTACTATAAACATTAACTGAATATCTGAATGTATTGCTATCCCTGTAATGTAATTAAGGTGTATTTATTTTATGAGCCTTTCCCCTAAAAAATCTGAGTTCCTTCTGATTCTGCATGATAACTCTGAGGTCTACATACTGGCCAGCATCCAAAAAGACTACATAGGAGGGATGTGTGCATGCCCAATACTATTTTTTTAAACCCACTTTTTCTTTAAACAATAGATCAAAATGTCACATCACTGACTGCTTTTGAAACTCTCTTCAGGTTCAAAAGTGGTTAGCTATGAGGTAAGGGGGACTGCTGTTCCAGAACCACAAGCTCACGGCTTCTTTGGGTGAGCAGAACAAATTACATTGTTCTTTGAATGCTGGCCACCCTTTCAAAGCTGTGATAACAAGAACTTCTTTTTGTTTACTGCCATGCTGATGGTGTTCAACAAATTTTGTACATACTTATTTTTCTAACCATCAAAAATGAAGACACAATACACTAAGGTACCTTAGGATGCAGCAGTCATGTTAGTCCATCTTTAACAGTAGGCATTTTTGTAATTGTTGTTTGAAGAAGATTAAGGCATTTATACTTTTAATGTCATAAATATACCAAACCCAAACCCAAGTACCATTTTACCTGCTAAAGTTATATAAAATACATTTTATGTACTAAAAGTAGTAAAGTTGAAATTTAATAAGCATTGCATATAATCGACCCCTCCCTCAACATTTCTTGGTGTTAAGAGAAAAGCCCAACCCCCTTTTTTCTCCCATGGTGTCAATATATTTCTGGAAATTTTACATCTCTGCTCAAGCACCTCTAACCCATTTTTAGACTAGTGTCCCAAGATGTAGGGATTAAATACTTTCTGTCCAGCTGCAAATGTATGCTATTAAACTAATGCTGTTTTCTTCAAAATGTTCCCCTTGGTGAGTCAAACAGATCTCATTTGGAAACTACCCACGTGAACTTTTGGGTTCATTGTAATTCATTAGCGCCATAATCCTCAGCTACGGTTACAAAATGCTGCACACTCATTGTCAGCTAAAAGGGAAGCTTCCTGATACACCAGCCCACTCATTTGCATCTCGGTTTTAAAAACTGCACACTTTTTGGAAGATTTTTCATCAACAGTGTTGGACCAAAGCTCCCCTCTGCAGAAGACAGGAAATTAGGAAGAGAGAATGCAAGTTCTTCTCAAAGAAGTTGTTTGTTTGACAAAAGGGTCCTCTGTTTTGCAGGAACCTCACATCCACCCAGCAGCATGCGCATCTCTGCCCTGAAGTTGTTCAGTGCTCCCAGCAGACTGGATGTGACCTGGAAGAGGCTGGCCAAGTCTCACCTCCGACCTGCATGGTGTCTATTTGCTTCCATGTTCAAGGCCACGTTATGAAGGAAAAGAAGAATCTGCCACCAGACGTGATTCCTGTTCTGCTGGTGCTGTAAAAAGGGAGAATGGTCTCATGAAAATTACTCACATAAATTTTAAACATTGCCGGATAAGAGTTCACTTTATCCCAATAAAAACTAAGTTACATTTTCATAAACAGACACTTTCATCCCATCAGTACAACACATTTGAAAAAAAAAGGTGGGGGGTAGAAGAGGTAAACTCTTCAGGAATAATTGTAGCTCCAACTCTATAAGAGAAAAAAACAGACCCTTTATGTATTGTGCACAAAAGGATTAAGCCCCCCCCCTTTTGCTGGATTTTGCAGAGTTTAGCCAAGTGCTGTTTTTAATCAGATTGGCTTCTGAGAGACTCAAAGCTCCAGCTGCAAGAACAAACAACGTTTTTCCTTTTTTAAAAAATAAAGAAGACTGCCCACTCCCCCACAAAACATGGGGGGGGGAGAGAAGTGTAGCTGGTGATCCATCTGTAAGTGATTTGACACCGTGAAGGTCAAAGGGTTAATCTTCAATTTAAACCACACTGCTGAGACAGCAAAACTGATTTTATCCAGTACAAGAAAACACACTCCTATGCGAGCACACACTCCCCCCTCCCTCCACCATGCTTAACTTCCCAGCATCTCCAAGATAATACTGCCCTTTTTTATAGCTCCTTTTGACAGTAAGCCATAAATAATCAGTCTTGGAGCCCTTTCCTACTGACTGGAGCCAATTAAACCTTAAGCAAGAACACAGTTGAAAACAAAAACAAAACAAAAACAATAAGGGGTTATTTCAGGTCTTATTATCAGGGAGCGAATTTAAATACTGGGCTGGAGGGAGGGAGACACAAATCCTGTGTTGTTACCTCAGGACAGAAGTGCTATGCAGGCTTTTGTCAAAGGCCATTTTTTCCCTTTAAAATGTACATGCCTATGAATACCAGAATTTTACACACACTCAATTATTGAGAGGCTAGTGCTGTTCTAAGATAGTTGTGCTTCCATGAAACATGGTACCTGCACTATGTTCCATAGTGCCATGACAACAGAGGGGCATTTGGCCACTCCAGGTATTTCATACAATCAGGAATGCTACTTCTGCATGCTGTCCACCTTAGAATGTTTTACCATCATTAGCCCTGCAGTTAGACTGCCTGTCCTCTGTTGTAACTTACCTTAACAATGGCCCTATTGCCTCCTTCAAAACCTACCTCACAGAGTTGTTGGGAGGATTAAATGGTGGAGAGGAAAAGGATGTTAGCTGCTTTGGGTCCCCCTTGGGGGAGAAAGAAGGGGTATAAAAGAAGTTAATAAAATAAATTTTAAAAAATTAAATGTTTCCATCTGCTAGCATAAGACGTTATGATGTTACACTCAGGTGAGAAAGCCAGCCAGAGTGGTGTAGTGGTTTGAATACCAGACTAGGGCTCAGCCCTGAGTTCAAACCCTGAACTCAGCCATGAAGCTCTCTGAACTTGGACTAGTCATTTTCTCTCAGTCTAACCTACCTAGAAGAAGGGAAAACTTGGTCTGAGTTCTACAGAGAAAGGGAGGGAATAACAATGTGACAGCTAATCAGTGCAGTCTAAGGACAGCACTGTCTATAGTATTGCAAAGATCTGAGCATGCACCACTTGACTCACCTGCTGCCTCACTAACAGCCCACGTGATTCTATAATCGGGCCAGTTCCTGAAGGAGACTAAGCCCCTGAATGTCAGATGTATACCGTCAGGAGTCTTGTGGCTTCTTGTTTGGGCTACTCCCCCCCCCCCCCAAGATTTCATGCTGGGCCCCTTTCCCCCCAACCAGGCTCAGCCCCAAATCATATGAAAACAAATAACAAAGTTTGCCTGGTCCCCCATAATTCTGTTCCCCTAGTCCCCCACCCCTTTTAGCAGCCCTGGCTGTCATTGCTTACAGAACATAACTTTTTCCTATGGTGGCCACCTCCAGGTGGGTGGGGTGATCTTCTGCAATTACAGCTGATCTCCAGTTCCCCTGGAGAACAGGCTGCTTTGGAGGGTGGACTCTACGGCATTATACGCCGTTGAGGTATCTCCCCTCCCCGGGCTCTACCCAGGAATTTCCCAAACCAGAGTTGGCAACTCTCCTTTTCCTAGTGTTCCTTTGTTAGGACCAGTTCACACAACCATTTGGATATATGCTGGTGCTGTAGTGAAGCCAATACAAGCGGCTTTTAAAATGCATGTATGAAGGCTGATGTGAATGCTCCTGCTTATATCTCAACATGTGCACTTTCTCTGTATATTCCAGAAACGCTTTCAAGATACAGTCATCTCAGCACATTTAGAAGAGTACTCATTATGCTATGGGGGGAAAAAACCTGGCAGCCTTACTGTGTCAAAATGGATACAAAAACTGGCCCTTGAGGCTTTGCAAAGTCCTTAGTTCTATTATAACAAGAGCATTCAGCACGAACACTCCTGGTTATTCTGCAGCAAGTGAGCTGACCCTAGTAATGTGTTTGACTAGATTGCGATCTTCCACTCTCCAGAGACTGTTCAACGTGGCTAACAATACAATTTACAGTGTCAAAATATAACAGTTACAATCAATTGCAACTAACTGAACTGAAACCACTGTAGTCTTCAGTAGTATTTTAAAATAGCAACCAACAAGCTCAGCCTAAAAGCAGGACCCTTGCAGACAGTCTCACAGGTTGGGGAGCAGTGGTCCCTCTAAGCTGAGTTAGTGTGAGCTAGCTCACTGGTTTTTAGCCTCCATCTCACACATTTTTGTCCTAGCTCAGGAAGGAGGGCTCCAGAGCAAACTAAATCATGCAGCAGCCAAATCGCTCACTCACAACTTTAATGCCAGTAGCTCACAAAGTAGAATTTTTGCTCACAAGACTCCACAGCTAAGAGGGAGCTTTGTTGGGGAGTGCACTGGAGAGCAGAAAGGGGGCAAGATCACCACACAGCAGTCTCCCAGCTCACATAACTATTAGTCCACGTGGGTCCGGCAAACTGGAGAATCAACTATCCCAAGGCGGGAAGGGACTATGAGGAGAACGGAATGTGGGAAAGATTTGCAACTGTCCATGCCCACCCCTGATGGATCACTGAATTCAACCGATATATCATGTAAAATATTAATGATGCACATACATATTACGTGCCCATTTTCTATCCACATATTCTTGAAGTATTTAATTAACTAGGAAAAAGGCCCATTGTGGAAATAAATACAACAACCTCTAGAAAGAGGCTCTGGGCGGGTGCCCCGGCCTTGGACACTCAGTGTTAATTTGCTGTGGCGACCTCAGCAGGGTATAATGACACTGAATCCACCATTTTCTCCAGAGGAACTGATCTCTGCTACCTAAAGAACAGTTTTAATTTTGAGTGATCTCCAGCCCTCATCTGGAGATTGGCAACGATGGTTCCCCAGAAGGGAATAGTTGGTTTGGAGGGTGGAGTCTATGGTTTTGTACCTGTCCGAGGTCCCACGCCTCCTGAAACCTCACCCTCTCCAGGCTCCATCCCTCACATCTCCAGGAATTTCCCACATGGAGTTGGCAACCCTATCTTCTTCCCAGCCAATCATCACCCTACCTTTATTTCCCCCTCACTCTTCAGCTTTCCACCCCCCACACACCTGCAGCCTCTCCCGTGCTCTGAAGCCCTGACTGCTACGTCACATTGGCTGTCATACGGGGGCCACCTCAGCAGCATATAAGGATACAGAGCCCACCATTTTCTCCAGGGGAACTGATCTCTGCCATCTGGAAAGCAGTTGTAATTCTGAGTGATCTCCAGCCCTCACCTGGAGATTGGACACATTTTACCTCAGAACAGCAAACTGTTTAGAATGTTAGAGGCAAAAGCCAATCAAGTCGCATATGCAAACGACCTCTGTGTTCCGAGGCAAAGGCCAATGAGGCTGCATATGCAAATAACCTCTGTGTTCTGACTGGCTATGGGGGGGGGGAGAGGAACTGCAAAATGTTTAGAATGTTGGAGGCAGGACTCAGGCAAAGCAGCCAGTGGATAGGGAGACCCTCTGAATGACAGATCAGAGAGTGAACTGATTTTGGAGCGTGTGAAATGTTCTAGAGAAGTGCCACCACCATTCGGCTTTTATTTATAAGGGAGATGCTGTTTATGAGCATTTGGAAAGAAAAAGTGATGACTAAAGACATGACCAGTTCATTTCTCATGGATCTTCTTGTCTTTTGTAATCTGATACATTTGCAGCTCTACAGTGCTGCTGCAATGTCCCCTGTGGAAACAATCAGTACCACCATCCCAAGCAGAATCACACCACTTTAAGCCTAATGCCTTCAGTTACCTTAAAAGGTTGTAACTCTGCTTAGGATGGCATGGCAAAAAAGCTATTAAGTTGAATTTACACCACTGCATGAAGCATAATTGAGCAGTTCCTACCAATCATCTCACTTGCCAGGTTTTCCAGGCTCCC
Organism: Gekko japonicus; assembly: GCF_001447785.1. Taxonomy (NCBI): domain Eukaryota; kingdom Metazoa; phylum Chordata; class Lepidosauria; order Squamata; family Gekkonidae; genus Gekko; species Gekko japonicus. Next base: position 904,782 of record NW_015173135.1, read on the forward strand.
CTTGGGGTACTCCCAGGTTTAAACCTCCAAAGGAAGTTTAGAAAACTTATTGAGGGACAAAAGTTAAAAGCATAAGTAAGTATAGATAAAAGAGTGTTTATTACAAAGACATATAAAAACTTTGTAGAGGCCCAAATAAAGCCTCATAAAATGTTCAGTGTGACAAATGCACAAAAAGAACAGTTATGACCTGATGCATTTCGACTCACAAGAGCTTTCTTCAGGGAAAAAAATACAAAATATACCAAGCAACAAAGTCCCTGTAATACATGTAAGGCAATAAACAATTAATAACATAGGACCAAAAATGGAATGTTCCAATATGGAATTAAATGACACACCATATTTGGGACCACAAATATATCTGGCCTTGTGTCAGAAGTAGTTGCATATACTGGAAATAATATCAGTACCAATATGCACCTTCCAGTTTAGGTCCTAAAAGTGCAAGTAAAATTGCCTTATCAGGGACAATGTAGCATCAGTATATTATTGTGAACATTTTATGAGGCTTTATTTGGGTCCCTACAAGGTTTTTATATGTCTTTGTAATACACACTCTTTTATCTATAGTTATTGTTTTTAACTTTTGCCTCTCAATAAGTTTTCTAAACTTTCTTTGCAGGTTTTGCTTGGTTGGTTTTGTTCCCCCCCCCTTCTTTTTTTGGGTGTACTCCCAGGTTTGCCATGCTTTTCCTGAAATGCTCCCATTTCCCACCACCACTCTGAGTGGCAGCATGAGAATTTTTTTATTTACTTGGCCATCTGGCTGATGGTGTGACATCACTTAAGAGGAAAAACCAGAAGTGACATCAGTCCTCTCTAGGAGTTGCTGGAAACCTTGGCTTTGCCATAAAGTTTCCAGCAATTCCTAGAGTGGCATGATGTCATTTCCAGGTTTTCCTGGAAATGACATCATGCCAATGGCTGCCCCCCCATCCCTCAGTCTCCTGCTGGTTGGCAAGCCATGCTTGGTAACTATATCACTTTGATTCTAGGAGAATTAAGAAAGTGAAGCAGCTGCAATTGTAATGCCCACTTTACAGGAATCCCACAGTTACTTAAGTCAAAATCAGGATAAGGGAATTACGTAGCCCTTCTTAAGTTTTGTAGAGAGCTGCATTACACAGATGTGTTGACTGAGAGTTCTCAGGAGCATCAATGTTTAAAAACACTGCACCTGACAACTAGGTTCATGAAGAGAGCAAGACACAGGTTTCACCTCCTCTATCTGTGGGCCCTTTATTTTGCTACCTCAGAAGTTAATTTGGCAGCAAGCACAAAATATAAACTCTTAAAATAAAAATTACATTTATATGCAAGATGGCCCTGCCTCCTGCTTTCTTTGGTTCTTTCAAATTTTGCTCTGCTTGCCCTTTGCAAACACCAGTGCCCTTGCAATTACCAAGAGAGTCCAAGATCTATAATTCTAGCCAGAATTGGAAGTGTCTTAGAAAGGTGCTGGATACATTTTTTTAGGCTAAAGGAAAGGGAAATCAAGGAGTAGTAATGGTGGCTAAAACAACCACAGGTGGCAAGAAGTTGTTCTTATAAATTATGTTTCTGAACATTTACTGGAGATTAAAGATAACTTACTTTCATTCGACACATAGTTACACTCCACAGCAGATGTTCCAGTAGTATCAGAGGTTTCAAGATACAGCTCTTTGGTGTAAAGAGTTCAAATGTTGGCAGGTTACCACTTCCGTTTTTCAAACATTAAGGTGTAGTCTCAGCTAAACCTAAATATATCAAGGTTCTATTAGACTTGACAAAATCAGTTTTAGACTTACCCTGAAGTAGGAATTTGAACTGGAGATGTGAAGGGCAGTGGCGGCGGTGGGGGGGAAGGGGAATGGAACATTTTGTGGGGGGAAATGCATCCCCCTGGGACTATTTTTCAGTTTTTCCAACAGAAAAATTGGCAGGTTTGGAGAACACTGACAAATGCTCAGATGAAATACTTCGTAAGACCTGCTCTTATTCATTTGCAGTTGACTACTATAGAAGTCAACATACAGCCTTAGATAATTCCTGATTTCCTGTGTATATTATAGAAGTATGCAACATATTTTCAGGGATGTTTAAGGTTTAAATGTGATTAATGCTGCTCACAAGTAATATGTTATAAAATTCACACTGCGCAGACTAATGCAGGAGCATACCAGGAGGAGGCGCAAGGGAGCGTTCACACTGTTGGCCCAGCGGCGTCTTCCTCGTGGCAGACGCCTATGCACATGGGCGCCTAGGCAAATAGGGCAGGATCCGGCTGCTGTGGACCATAGGCACATCCAGCCACATCACTACCCCCTCTTCAAGGCAATCACCTGCACCTTCCTGGAGCCAGAGTGAGGCTAGGAGGCCAGTCAGCATAAACAGCCGGCGCACATTATTAACGCGGGCTGTTCCCGGCTTTTAGCGGTTAGCGTTTACACTTCCAGGAAGTGGAATGAAGCGGGATAAACGGGCTCTCCAGGGTTTGCTACCACTTTCACCAGGTATCTTTTAAACCCGGGAGGCAAGCGCTACAAGACAGGTTGAGTACGGGTGGGGAACGTCGGACAGATGTGCCTGTGTGAACAGCCCCTTTAATCCACTTGTGAAACGTTTGTCACACGTGCCTGTATTGGAGCAAATTGCCAGTCTGAACTCGGCCTTAGTGTTTTAAAAAGTTTACCATGATAGTCAAAGATACTGCTAACCTTGAGGCTTCCGGTCTGGCTCCCGCGAATGGCGGACGCATCCTCGGGTTGCTCCCGAGGTCGTCTCGCCCGCCCGCGGTGGAGGAGGGAATCCGCGCGAGCGGAGACCCGAACGAGCCCCTCAGGAATGGAGGAGCTCGGATCCGGGGCGCTTTAGGGCGCACTAGGGGGGAGTCTCTCTTTCGGCCGAGAG
>NW_015173135.1:908124-959026 GCF_001447785.1 Gekko japonicus
CAAAGCTGGAGCTTTCCTGAAATGGCAGGAAAGAAAGAGGATTTATAGCACATGAACTGAAAGTGTTAACAGCGACCCGAAGGAGGATGGGGGAAAAAGCCGGAGGGAGAAGAAAACAGAGGAAGCTCCTCCATGCTATCGGGAGTGTAAAAGAAACCAGCACGCAAAGAAGCGGTTCTGAAGGCGCTCTGAAGAAGCTTTTTAACAGAAATTCAAAGGAACATTACTAACATACTAACATAGATAATACTTGTAACCGGATTGAAAAAAGAAATTTGACTGCTCACAGAAGAAGCCTAAGAAGATTGATTGGACACTACTAACAGTTTAATTTACCAGTTAATATATCACTCAGCTTTCTCTTTCTCCCACTATATACCCTCCCTATTTTTCTATTTAAGCGAAACACCCCTCCTTTTTAGGAGAGTCAATAAAATCTTTATATATATAAAAAAGATACTGCTAACCTTATTGTGACTGTATCAAAATGTTTCTGCCAAAATAACACACTTGCTTTAGCTAACACAATTTAGGATTTCTATTTTTAACTTGTATTTTTTCTGTCTCACAGATGACAAAAACTAAGATCCATGTGCTAAGGCTGCATGCAGTGCAGCAATTAGATAGCTTTCTACAAGCAAACTTGTGAATGTAAGGCATACATACTTGTAAATTTCATTAAAATATCCTATAGTTACGGTTGCCAGCCCAAGGTTGGCAATCAGCTGAAGATTTACCCAGGGGCATCATCCTGACTTGTGATGCAGTTGTGTCACTTCTGGCGTGACCCAAATGCAATGTCATCACATAGGAGTGATGATATTTTTGTTGTTCAGTCACACAGTCGAGTCCGACTCTTTGCGGCCCCATGGACCAGATCACGCCAGGCCTTCCTGTCTTCTGCCGTCCTCTGAAGTTGGTTCAATTTCATGTTCGTTGCATCAGTGACACTGTCTAACCATCTCATCCTCTGCCGTCCCCGTCTTCTTTGACCTTCAATCTTTCCCAGCATCAGGGTCTTCTCCAGTGAGTGCTCCCTTCTCATTTGGTGGCCAAAGTATTTGAGCTTCAGTTTCATTATCTGGCCTTCCAGGGAACAGTCAGGGTTGATTTCTTTGAGGATTGACTGATTTGTTCTTCTTGCAGTCCAAGGGACTCTCAAGAGTCTCCTCCAGCACCATAGTTCAAAAGAATCTATTCTTCGGCGCTCGGCCTTCCTTATAGTCCAACTCTCACAGCCATACATGACTACTGGGAATACCATTGCTTTGACCATGCGGACTTTTGTTGGCAGGGTGATGTCTCTACTTTTTATCATGCTGTTTAGGTTCGCCATCACTTTCCTCCCAAGGAAATCTTTTAATTTCATGGCTGCTGTCACAGTCTGCGGTGATCTGGGATCCCAGGAACGTGAAGTCTGTCACTACTTCCACGACTTCCCCTTCTATTTGCCAAGGAGTGATGGGGCCGGATGCCATGATCTTAGTTTTTTTGATGTTGAGCTTCAAGCCCACTTTTGCGCTCTCCTCTTTTACCCTGAGCAAGAGGCTCTTTAGGTCCTCTTCACTTTCTGCCATTAGAGTGGTATCGTCTGCATATCTGAGGTTGTTGATCTTTTCCCCAGCAATCTTAATTCCCGCTTGTGATTCATCCAGGCCAGCATTTCGCATGATGTACTCTGCATATATATTAAATAAGCAAGGTGACAATATACATCCTTGTCGTACTCCTTTTCCTATGCTAAACCAATCAGTTGTTCCATATCCGGTTCTAACTGTCGCTTCTTGGCCCTTATACAGGTTTCTCAAGAGACATGTGAGGTGGTCTGGTACTCCCATCTCTTTAAGGACCTGCCATAGTTTGTTGTGATCCACACAGTCAAAAGCTTTAGCATAGTCAATGAAGCAGAAGTAGATATTTTTCTGGTACTCTCTTGCTTTCTCCATAATCCAGCGAATGTTGGCAATTTGATCTCTAGTTCCTCTACCTCTTCGAAACCCAGCTTGTACTTCTGGTAGTTCTCTATCCACGTACTGTTGAAGCCTAGCTTGTAGGATCTTGAGCATGACCTTGCTAGCGTGTGATATGAGTGCAATTGTGCGATAGTTTGAACATTCCTTGGCATTGCCCTTCTTTGGGATTGGAATGTATACTGATCTTTTCCAATCCTGTGGCCACTGTTGCGTTTTCCAAATTTGCTGGCAAATGGAGTGCAGCACTTTAACAGCATCATCTTTTAAGACTTTGAATAGCTCAGCTGGCATACCATCACCTCCACTAGCTTTGTTGTTAGTAATGCTTTCTAAGGCCCATTTAACTTCACATTCCAGGATGTCTGGCTCGAGGTCAGTGATTATACCGTCATGGTTGTCAAGGACATCGAGGTCTTTCTTGTATAGTTCTTCTGTGTATTCTTGCCATCTTTTCCTAATCTCTTCTGCTTCTGTTAGGTCCCTACCGTTTTTGTCCTTTATCATGGCCAGCTTTGCATGAAACGCTCCCTTGATTTATCCAATTTTCTTGAAGAGTGTGATGATATAGCATTCACCAAAAACTCTATGATTTAACCATAGAGGTTTGAGCAAATCCTAGAGCATCATCCAATGTGATCACATCATTTCTGATTTGTGTTAGATGTCACAGTGACTTCTTGGTACCAGCATGATGCCAATCCCTCCCCCATTTCTTTAAATTTTCCACCTGCTGTCAAGCTAGGCAGTGGTGGGAAGCACCAGAAGGATGCTGGATGTCTCCTGCCAAAGCAGAAGACCTGGCTTTTTTACCTATAGAACAATTTTATACGCTAAGTCAGAAATGATTTTTCCCAGTCTCCCCCCTCCAAACCCATTTTCTTGCCATGGGTTTTCCAGAAGTTTTACGTCTCTAATTCCAACAGCATAAAATGTAATTCCAGCAGGATGGGGGAGGAAATTAAGGAGTACAAAAACTTTTTAAAAGAGACATTAACTATAATAATCTAAAGAAAATATGCAACACAGCAACAAGAAGCTGAGTCATTTGCCTCCCAGGTGGCTGGAGACATAACTTGCTGCCACAAAACAGGTCAGACATTAGGTAAAACAAGGAAATAGCTCATGTTTCCTGAGGCAACAGAGGTCAGGAACACATTTCCTCTGGAGAAGGAAGTTGAGTTGGTGAGCAGTAGCTAGGGGAGGGGAAAGAAGATTGCGCAAGAGAGAAACGGCACAAGTGACCTTTAAAGATCCTGACAACAAGCAAAGCTTTAGTCTCTCTCTTTATCGATAAAAGTCAGAAACTAGGATTTGCAAAAAATTGAAAGGTGGGGAAGAGAAATGAAGGATTATGCAACTCCTGCTCATTGCACAAAAATGAGACATTGAGCTCCAGGACATTACATGAGCTTTCTGCACACCCAGCATCCAACCTCAGCAGTGCAAACGCCCTGGCTCCTGAGGGCCCCCAAACTAAAGGAGATGCTAGGAGATCTATGAATGGATCTCCTGAACAGTTTTTTAAATTGACAAATATCAGACCTCATGGGAGGGTGATCTGAAATTTGGGTAGGGCAAAGGGTCAGGGGGTTTAATCTTTCCCCCCTTTGGTTGCCAAATTTGAAGTGAGACATTCCAGAATAATCAGGGGGAGAGATGTCAACAGGGCATAATGCCATACAGTCCCTCTTCCAAAGCAACCATTTTATCTGTAGTCTGGCGATCAGTTGTAATTCCAAGAGACCTCCAGGAGACCTGCCAACCCTAAAATCCCCCATTTCCCCCAAGCAGCCCCCAAAGGAGGTGATATTTGTCTCGCTGGTTTGTTTCCTCCAACAGGGCCAATAGCAGCACAGGGACTATTCGACATAGAATGAACCTTCCCCACCCAAGCACCATAGTCCCAATACTACAGTGGTTGGGGGGCACACCACAGCTATTTATCAATATAAATGCTTGAGAGGCCCCCCCCCACACTAATTCATGAATCCCCAAGTATTCCATTTAATTTGGCCTCTGAGTACAGGGCCTGGTGAGCAGGAAGATGTTCCTCTACCCCTCCCTCCCTTCATCTCTCCTACCTCACAACTTGCTGAGAGGTGAAGAATGGGGTGGGGCCTCCTTTGTATACCACCCCAAGTTCCTTGATGGGACAGAGATTCTTTGCCTGGGCATGGCCTTGTCCCACTATTCAAGTTCCCTATTGGAAGTGGTATCAGCTTGATGGCGTACAATAATAATTTCTGCTCTGCTTGTAGTTCTTCCATTTTCATTCTTGGAACCAGTAAGGAAAGAAAGAGTTATTTATTTTGTTACTATGAAGCCATGCCTATTGTAGAAAAATAAAGCATATGAAAGTGAAAAACAGACCATTACAGTTCTTTATTTGGTGCTTGAATGGAAAATAGACAATTGTTTCAATCATCAGGCACTTTAGAACAACATGGCAAAGATGAGGAAGAAATGGCCAAGGGCAGAAGATAAGAGATCCTAGCATAGGAGCACCAAGAAGATCCAACACAGAGAGACTTTAATGTGAAAATAAGTCCCTGAAGGACTTGCAGGAACACTTATTTGGGGGAAGAAAAAGTATTTTCTCTTTTGGGAGGAAGGTTTGGCAGGTGAGCAATTCCTTGAAGTGCTCATAATTCAAAATAAACACCAGTAACTTGCTTCTCTCTTGCTGGACTGATTCTACAGGAAGTGGTAGTAGAAAAATATTGTGGCAGCGGGGGTCAGTTGACTTTCAAACTAGAAAGGACAACTGCAGGCCAGCTGTTTCCCAGGACCACAAGTACGGAGATGATTTGTTCAGTTCCTGGTTTCTTTGCAACAAAAAGGAAGTAGAGGTGCATCACTCTATTGTCCCTGACTGTTAGCCTCTCTTCCCTCAACCTACAGTTGTTTTGGAACTAGCAGCCCTGGGGCAGGGACTTTCAAAAGTCCTCCCAGTCGAGAAAAACAAGCACAGAAGCTTCCTTGACTGCATGGCAGGTATGCTCACTGCTGATTTCAGATTAAGGGAAAGGAAGAACCGCTGCCTACTGTATACTTCAAGGTGCCAAAGCAAAAAGCTTTTGGCAAGGATGACAGCACTCCAACCAACAGGCATAAATAAGAAAGCCACCACTGGAAACCAACATGAAGACTGGCAATTGCTTGTCTCTGTCAAAACATATCCTGCCAACCTAGCAGTTCGAAAGCAAGAAATTGCAAGTAGATAAATAGGTACCACTTCAGTGGGAAGGTAACAGCGTTCCGTGCGCCTTGGTGTTTGGTCATGCCGGCCACATGACCATGGAAACGTCTTTGGACAGCGCTGGCTCTTCGGCTTTGAAATGGAGATGAGCACCGCAACCCTAGAATCAGATTCGACTGGCTTTTGAGCAAGAGAACCTTTACCTTTATCAAAACATATACTAGGAGAGTGCTACGAAGGGGGTCAACATGCTCTGGTAGAAATCTCTGTCTCCTTAGATATACTAGCTGCTCATTTGGAGAGTCCGTGCTGCTTTTTAAAATTGGGTCTTCTCCATGTTACTTCATTCTTGCAAGCAAGCTTGCCAATTTTTAACTTGCCTTTAACACCTTCCTTGAACCAGCAACTTGACCTGCAGCAATTACTGGGTGATCATGTTTAGCTTCATGTTATGAAAAGCTTCCTATTCTGGTTACTGCAATTCAGCTTTCTGCTAAAAGGACAGGAATCAGCCAGGACAGGTTATTTCTGATCCATTGGCAACCCTACTCAGACTATCCACATAAGCCCTTCATTAGGACCACCTCAATGGCACAAAGAAGTATGCAAGCTTGCACACTGTTATGCCTCATTGGGTTGTCCCTCATACGTGGATTGTGTTTTTGGCTTTTACTACTGGAATAACATGGATGTAAACCACCCTATTTACAACCATTTTAAAACTAAAAGGACCTCCTCTCATTGGATTTTTCCTCAAGGTGAAACACAACATACTTAGGAACTGTTCTGCTTGCAAAATCAAGGTAGGATGTAGTTATACCTGCCATCTAGCCTTACCCTCTATAATGGCAAAAATCCCTAGGCCTAAAACAAACCTCCAACAATTCACAAATTCCTTCTCAAGAATCACAGAATTACTTCCTTAACTGAGATTCTTCCTGTTCAAGCAGCAACCAAAGATGCAACAAAGGGCAAGATTTTGAATCCCAGGGCTACAGTACTTATCTTTTAAGAACATCCGGCTAAGTATCAGGAGAAACTTCCTAACTGTAAGAGTGGTTGAGCAGTGGAGCAGACTGCCTCGAGAGGTAGTGAATGCTCCTTCACTGGACGTTTTCAAGTGGAGGCTGGACAGCCATCTTTCGGGTATGTTGTAGGGCTATCTTTCGGCTATGCTCCTGCGGAGTGCAGGGGGTTGGACTAGATGACCTGCAAGATCCCTTCCAACATTCTATGATTCTATGACCTAAGCTTTCTATTAGCACAGCAGCGATAGAGACTAAAAATGCAATCCAGTGCAGAGATAATCCAGTCTTAAGTAACGCTGCGCAGGATTGCACTGTAAAGGGTTCTTTGGCACAAAGGGTGAGCTGGAGTTATCTGTAACTGTTTACTATGTAGGGCTGACCCACTTGAAACCAAAGTTAAATCAAGGAAACAGGATGAATAGAGGTCAGTAACCATCTATTAGAAAATGTGTATCCTGCTGTTATCATAAAGGTACTACTCCAGATAGTCTACGGAACACCAAAGCAGATGCGAAGCCGCAAGACCTCAGTCCAGCAATTAAATGGGCAGGAGCAGGACAAAAAGAGCTTGGAGCAGATACAAGAAAGGGTCACAGGAACAGAATGCAGAGATATGGTTAGGAAATAGGTTAGGGCTGCCAACCTCCAGGTGGCACTTGGGAGATCTCAAGACAACCAGCTGATCTCAAGACACCAAGATGAGTTCCCCTGGAGACAATGGCTGCTTTGGAGGGTGGATTCTATGACATTATACCTTGCTGAAGTCCCTCCTCTCCTCCAAAAATCACCCTCCCCAGGCTCTACCCTCCCCCCAAATCTCCAGGTATTCCCCAACCCAGAGCTGGCAACCTAAAGTAGGTAAGGCAAAGCACGAACACGATTTGAGAACCAGACAAGGTAACCCATTGCTTAAACAAGAATGAGAAAGATCTGGAAATACACAGAGCTGGCAAGTGTCATGGACAATCTGTTTTGGAGACAGGGCTGGAAATCTTTATATGCTGAATACCTGATACTAGAAGATGAAGCCCTCTGCTGGTGCCTTTGCTAAAAACAGATTTGCACTCTATAAAGCATATACAGGTGTGCGACCAATATTTTCATTTGTAATGAACACCGAGTGTGAAGGAGAGATGTGCATTTTCTAATGTAGAGATTGCCTACAAGTTCTTGATGTGCATAATTGCAGCTGCATGTTATGTATTCAATACATGCTTTCAAAGCTTTTGGAGATGCGTATCCCCTCCTCAGATGTGTACGCTACATACTGCAGAACATGCACACTTTTTTTCTGCAACTTGCTGTTAAATTTAATAGTCACGTCATAAAAGCATCTTGTCAGAGAAATATCATGTGGCTTACTTTGCCTGTAACGAAGTCATTTTGCAGCATGTGTAAAAATCGACTTCTGGCCCTAAGAAGCCAACATCCACAGACCTCTTAAACCTTCCCCTCCCCCACCAGCTAACAAAGAAGTTTAAACAAAAGATCCCCCCCCCCCCCATTGATGGCAACAAAAAGATAAGGGGCTGCTCTCTATTTATGTCCGCACAAAACTTAAGACAGAAGCAGCACTTTCAAATCTGCAGGCAGAAGCTGCCCTGAAAATCTTAAAGATTCAGCCACGCTCCCGCTCGGTTGGAAAAACACACAAAGGCCAGCAGTCAGGTGCAGCACGGAAGTCTCAGGGCAATTCAGCCTCTTGTCAGCAGCCCTGATGACTCAGAGACTAAATATAGAGAGCGATTTAAACACTGCTGGCCACAGAGCAAATACAACCCAGCTTCTCCATCTCTCAGGCATAGCCAGTCAGTGTCTGTCTGTCTGTCTGTCTCTCTCTCTACTTTTTCTTCCCAATTCTTCTGACTCCTGTTCTTAGCTGCCGTGACTTTTCATTGTGCTGCCACAGACACTGTTTTTTTGTCATGGCTCAGGGCTGCATTGCATCACATAAACTAATCAGGGTTAGCGTTTGAAAGAGATCACGTGCGAGACAGTTTGCAAAAGAAACCAGTCGGAGAGTGCCAAGGAAACGGGGGGGGGGGGGTGGCCCACCCGGTGGCCCACCCGATTCCCTTTAGTGGTATTAGGGAAGGGTACTTTGGACAGAGGAGCAAAGCACCATGGCTTCTCTGCCTCCCTGGTGCCGGCTGCTGCAGAAGCAGGAAGGAATTTAACAGTTTGTGTTTCTCCCCTTCTTGCCTCACTACCGTAAATTTTTATTGGTCAATATATGCAGCTCTCAATTACAGCTCATTTTCAGCACAAATGTCCCTCGACCCCCAAAGCATTATCTCAGCAAGATCTAGAGGCCAGAACAGGGGACTGGAGTCAAGTCTCCCGGATTTTATTGACAGTTACGCCGGTCTCATACCGAGAGGATATACAGCCTCTATTTCTTATAGACTCCCCACCTATAAAAAAAGAAACAGCAAAATTATGGGGCCACTATCAATTACTTTTTTGTGGTTTTTTTGTAAAGACTGCAATACTTGCGTTGCCAAGGCTGTTAGAAAACTATGAATATTTGCTGGAATCTCACACTTGGCCTAAACTGCCATAGATCCTTTAGGAAGAACAACATATTACATTGAATTCAGCGATCCTGTTACCCTGAGGTTTTCCCCCTTGTTCAGACTGCAGCTACAGGAGGCAGTGGATATGATAGTGAATCAGTGCCTGATTTCCCCTCTAAACCATAAGAGGAAGAGACAATTGGATTTATACCCCGCCCTTCACTCAGAGTGGCTCACAAACTCCTTTCCCTTCCCCTCCACACAACAGACACCCTGTGAGGTAGATGGAGCTGAGAGAGCTCTTTCAAGAACTGCTCTTTCAAGAACAGCTCTGACAGAACTATGCCTTGCCCAAGGTCATCCAGCAGCTGCAAGTGGAGGAGTGGGGAATCAAACCCGGTTCTCCCAGATTAGAGTCCAAACACTTAACCACTACACCAAACTGGGAAAATATATGGGAAACTGGATTACTGAACTACACGAGCTACACAAAATGTGTAATTCTGTCTGTGTATAAAACTTTTCTGGGTAATTGTGTTTCCAAAACAACTCATATCTTTGAAAATTCCTACAGCACAGCAAATGTGTGAAACAAGAGGAATCTCAGAGTTTGTCTAGTTCAAAACATCTAACCCATCTACACTAGACTGATGCTCTATCAGTCTTTCTTTCTCTAATGCCTTCAGTGGTGACATGCCACACCTTCCCTAAGCAACCTGTCCCATCAACCAACTGTTCTTATAATTACAAGAGCTTTTCTAATATCCATTATTAACTCTGTTTAGTGTTAGAGACACAGAGACCCTGACTGAGATATTAGAATGTACTAGCTACAGTGTTTCTGGCCAGACGCTCTCTCAAACAGCATACAGAGAAGAGCTACTGGACTGTGCTCCATTATCTTTGCCAACAAACAGAGAAGAAAATTGGCTGAGAGCAAGGTAGGAAGGAAAAGAAGATATTAGCACAGGCACAGCAATAAATAAAAAAGTCAGCTGTCACAAACAGTCCACACAAACATGACCTCCTGCTGTTTCCCCACCAGAAGAAAACACCTTAATCTAAGAGTCAATAAGTGTTCAAATGCTGAGCAGTAGAGGACTGCAGGTTAAGTTATTTTCCACCTGTGTTCAGGGTTTCTTTCTCTTTTTCTCTGGCTTTTCCTTTTTTTAAAAATGGCCAACCAGCACTTTCTCCTATACAACATATTATTTCAGCTGAAAAAGAAGCTCCTCCTCTCTTGGCTGCACAAGCTAGTAGTAAAGAGGGACGTTTTTGTTTACTAACTCTCCCACATGCTCGGCTGACACGCGATTCTCCTTCCTCCTCAGTCTATTACGACTTTTTCTTTCCCTTCATTCCTCAGGAGGCTCTTGGTGCCACAGCAACAACACACACTTTCTTGCCTGAGGAAAAGGGAGGGGATGGCCAAATCTCTCTCTCTCTTTTTGGTCACAGCTTTTATTTTTTTCCTTGGGGCATTCTTGGACACATTTCCCAGACAAAGACATCTGATACCTACACTCCCCAGATGGAAAGGGTCAAGTTACAACCAGTTCTACAGCTTCTCTTCAGAACTAGGGTGGGAGGGGGATTGTTAACCTTTACTATGCTGCGTAGAGTTTGCTAAACCAGGAATATAGATAGATATTTAAGGTCCGCTGTATCTAGCAGTAGCGGGGAAATGTCCAAAGTATGTGCGTGGGGGGGAGGAAGATAAAGAATCTCTAACCCACCCATCAGATAATCTTTATACATGCATACAAAACCACCAGACAGTCTGACGGATAGCTTTAAGTGCTCTGCTTAATCTTTCTATCACATTGCCTTTGGCAAGCCTGCTCTTTGATGACAAAATATATCAAAGGCTGCACTCCTTTATCTAAAGCCTCCAAACTTTGCTCAACTACAGCCACACTCCAGAAATGTAAGAAGTAGCAAAGGGAGGGGTAAAGTGTGATATGAGACAAGACTCTCAGATAGGCAATGAATTACCAGCTTCTGAATGCTCATCAGACTCAAAGGACTCTGTGCATCCTATCCTGTCTATCAATCTTGAGTCTGTACACATTGTGTCGACTACCACAGAATTCCTCCAGGATATTTATTTTAAAAAATATTTATAGCCCTCCCTTTCCTCATGGCCGAAGGTGGCTTACAACTCAGTCAAGAACATAACAATTTTAAACCCCAGATGATCCCTCCCGAGAAGATGCCTGCAGTCAGGGCTTTTTTTGTGGTGGTCCGCACCAGTACTGAGCGCCTGCACTTTTTAGTCCTGAGCGAAGAATTTTGGTGAAAATATGACTACTGGCAGAAAGGAAGGAAGGAAGGAAGGAAGGAAGGAAGGAAGGAAGGAAGGAAGGAAGGAAGGAAGGAAGGAAGGAAGGAAGGAAGGAAGAAAGAAAGAAAGAAAGAAAGAAAGAAAGAAAGAAAGAAAGAAAGAAAGAAAGAAAGAAAGAAAGAAAGAAAGAAAGAAAGAAAGAAAGACCTGCAGTTAAAAGCCCTGGCTAATAAAATCGCCTTACAGCATCTCCTGAAAATTTTTAAAGATAGTGCCCTCTTCACCTCCTTAGGTCCCTGTTCCACAAAGCAGAGACAACAATAGTGAAGCCATAGGCTCTGGTTGATGCCCAGTGGGCTACCATAAGTGGAAGAACAGCCTCTGCCTAAAGCTGCATAATGTCCAACTCAGTTCAACTCAAAATATATGAACAGTGAGGCAATGCAAATTCTGCACCTTGCTGTCCATTAAATAGCTTGAATGAATTCCGTATCTCGCGTAAATAGCTCAAATGAATTTTTTATCCTACATAAATACATTTATATCACGAAGTGTAGATTTCCTTTTCAGAGAGTCTGATATGCTTAGTTATAGAACTCCTTGGCCCCTGACCAAAGCTTTGTCCTCACAACACAACATACACTCAGCTTGAGAAGAGAAGCAGAACTTACAGCGACGATAAGCCCCAACTTTTGAGTCCAGTGGCACCTTTAAAACCAACAAACTACCACTGAACTCAAACTTTGTTCTATTGCTTCAGACCAATGCGGCTACACAGCTCAAGCCCCAGCATGTAATTCTTCTTGGCTGGGATGAAAAACTGCCCAAGCCAAGACAGGATCAGTTTGGGGATGTTAAAACAAACTTGTTTTAATGAGCTTGGGCTTTGAACACATGAATCCACCTTATATTGAATCAGACCCTTGGGTCTACCAAGTTTAGTACTGTCCACTCAGACTGGCAGTGGCTCTCCAGAGTCTCAGGCACAGAGGTCTTTCACATCACCTGATACCTGGTCCTTTTAACTGGAGATGCTGGAGGTTGAACCTATGACCTTTTGCATGTAAAGTAGATGCTGAGCCACAGTTCCTCCCACACCCTTTCCCCCAAAGGATCCTGGGAAATTTAGTTTTTGGATACTGCTGAGAACTCTGTTTAAAGATATATGTTTTAGTTATTTAACAGATTTTAAATGTTGCTTTTCCAAGGTCAAAGAAGTAGCTTACAAAATAAAATAATTAAAACTACAAAAATATCAGAAAGGAAACTCTAAAATGAGATAAGATATTATTCACCACATTTTCTGACAAAAACTATCTAGTGCCTAGTTTGCTAAACTAAAGTTCATAAGAATATTTTATACAGGCAAGTGAGCTTCGCCACTGTAATAGTGAGGATAGCTTCCAAAAAAGTAGGGAATGACAGACACAGTTGGAAGGATATTGCAAGGGTGATTTCACCTCCTCTCAGCCTACAGTGGTAAAGTGGAGTCAGAAGTTCAGGATCTTAAGTTTGTGCCTTTGATTTATAATTTGTCTTAAACAGGCAGAAAACTTGAAGGTGAAAACTTCTCACAGCTGGGCATGCAGGTACATTTTCTTATGGAGACATTTACAAAAAAAGTGTGACAACAACTACACCTAAATAGAGAGTTAGGTCCAGAAACATCTTGGGAAGATGGAAGTACTGTCCCCTACCTAATATGTTTTAATGTATACAAATCCAACACAAAATAGAAAGGAACAGATGAAGAATTGGAACAAACAGAGGTTCTGGGCACAGCTAACATTCTGTTGGTTCTTGGGAGCCTTTTGTTGTTGCTGTTGTTATGAATACTCTGCCTTTCAACATTTTTCTCCCAAAGCAGCTTGCAGAACATGTACATAACACAGAAATTAATGGAGGCCTCTGGTTGTTTGGGGTCTTTCCTTCTTGCTCTGCAGGGTGGTTGGAGGCTGAAGAAATCTGAGGATTAAGGGCCTACATCTCCTCAGAGATGCTCAAGTTGGTGGGACAGAGAAGAATCCTGTGGGTATGAACCAAGGAAGCAGGGAAGGAGTCAGATAAGATGGCAGAGGGGGACATAAAGACAGGTCTTTGCCATTCTCACTCTTTTTGTTCCCTGTTAAATTTCTTGTTTACAATGTGAGCTGCTGGAGTAGGAAACAGCCTTGTTTATATCTGCACTAGCAAAATGACCATGGGGGGGCAAGGCCATGTAATCCAGGATTCCTGTAGGAAGGCACAGTACATCTTTGTATGCACAATTTCACTCAGTGCAACCACTCAGCATTGTGGGGGAAGGGGACCCAACATTTTATGAAACATTGTGAACAAATGCCACAGTTTACCTTTCTCCTTATGAGTGACTGGTAGCTATTTACATAACATAAGTAGAAGAAAGTAAAAGCTTGTAGTGAACGATACCACTGGGTGACCCACAGTTTGTTAGGAAGCGTAGGATATGCACCTCTTCTTCAGTGGTTTTGCTGATTTTTATGGGACAAAGTCAACACTTAGCAACAGCCTCCTACAAATAGCCTGCTCCAACTGCAAAACCCGTTCTGGGATTTTTTGATCATGTGACAGACCACACCTTGTGACTCTGACATAGGAAGGAGCAAACATTTTTTTAAAAACTATAAATGAACATCAGACACAGATTAAACATGACTCAGGCCCCGGTCACACGGGCTGGAAAATGCGGGGGGGGGGAGTGTGGCTGTTTGCCCCAGGGCAAACTAATGCGCGACTGCACGATCAGACGTTCGGTTGAGGTCTCATCGAGGTCCCATGGCTGGGGGGAGGTGCCGATCACACGACAGGCAAAGAAGCGGGGCGGCAAACGGGGTTGTGTTGGGGTTTTTTACTTTTAAAAACTGAAGTGTGCGCATGCTCCATTGGGTGCTTGTGCGCATCCGTGGAGCCTTGGGAAAAAAATGACCTGTTTGCGAGGGGACATGG
The DNA here is from genome assembly GCF_001447785.1 of Gekko japonicus. NCBI lineage: Eukaryota > Metazoa > Chordata > Lepidosauria > Squamata > Gekkonidae > Gekko > Gekko japonicus. Next base: position 922,089 of record NW_015173135.1, read on the forward strand.
GCGGGCGCTGGATGCCACCAGAAACGCAATCAGACGCCCGCCCTTGCCCCGCAGTTTCCGGAAACTAGTACCTCGGAGGTACTAGTTTTTTGCCCTGGATCTTCGGCGGAAAGCCTCGGGTGAGCCACGGGAGCTCTACACTTCCCAGATGTGGCGGTGTGATCGCGCCTGGAAAATCCGCCTATCTTCCGTCTCTGTAGCATGGCTAATGCTCCGTGTGACCGCAGCCTCAGAAAAGTATCCCAGTTTGATCTAACTGTACATTATTACCAATAAAACTTTGATTATAACCTGTAAAGAAGAAGTGAAACAGGCAGGTGATACAGGTGTTCCCAAGGAATAACAGACTGCGACTTACCACCCTTGCCTCCTCATCCCCATTACTTCCTTTGCCCCAAAGACAGCCTACCCTCTGTAGGTGAAGCCTATGGAACTGGTCTGCAATACACTGTAACTTCCGAGCAATCTGAACTTCAGTATGCAGTTCTTCTGGGTTTTCCTGAGGTTCCTCCTGGAGGTGTGGATTCAATGAGAAACCAGTTGGGTTGACATGTAAACGGTACCCAGCATTCCCTGCCAAATATCAGAGAAGAATCAAGGACTTGCAACTTCTCAGCATGAAATGCATAGTGTTCCTGCCATATTTAACATACTATAAGAAAGACAGGTTAAAGGTGTCATAAAGTATCATACTACGGATAGCCAGGATGACTTGGATTCACATTTTCCCCTGAAAAGAACAATTTTTATACGAATTAAGCATAGTAGTCGCAGCTAACTCCCAGTCTGATAATTTATTATTAACAGGCTAATAATAAGTTGTTGTTATTATTCCCCAGGATACTTTATTACTCTCTAAGCACAGCTGTAGTTACAGGGCCTCTGTCACAGATCCTGGCTGCTACCTCATCATCCAGCAAGCACTGGCCCTCACCTCTAGTGCTGCCGGGGTTCCTGTCCCCCACCACACCATTTTTACGCTTCCACCTGGGTCTCTGCCCAACAGGGTGCCATCAAGGTGGCTTTCAGGATTGTAACCCCACAGCAATTTTAAAAGAAGAAAAATCCCAGCCTTAAAATGGCAGCACAGCCCACATTGCAGACACGGGGATGCACTCACATCTAGTTGAGCTCCAACAAAAATGGTAAGAAAGCCATAGCATAAGACATCAACTATTATGCCTACTTATTTTTATCTACATGAAACAGAAACAGTAATCGCCTTGGGGGTTTGAGTTAGGCACTGTGTGATCAAGATTCATTTCGAAATCTATTTGTTTGTTGCTTTGATTATTTGATTGCATACAGGACTATCAGCTGATTAAATACATTTTAGTTGATGATAATTTGGCCATTTAATTGCATAAATTGACTGAATCTGCACATGAATAAAACAATAGTCCATAAGAAAATAATGTTCTCTTTTTGTTTTCAGATGCTACATGGGTCAGAGCAAGCACCATCTTAGAAGTAGCATTCTATCTGGTGAGAGAGAAAAAGAATGCCCTTTTGAAGACAGTACCTTTTACCCATGGTTTTGTAAATACTTGCATCGCTCTTTTTAAAACCTCCTGAACAATATAGTCGAAATATTTTTAGCCTATCAGTGTAAAGATACAGTTCTGTGCACAGTTACCTAGGGGGAAGACCCATTAAACACAGTATAATTTACTTCTGAGTAAGCATGCACAAGAATGCACTGTGCTGCAGCCCCATTTGCTGTGCATTGCTGAGGGAGGTAGAAAACAGAGTGACTTGTAGAATCGAATAACTAAGAATAAGACGGTGAATGAGAGGTACTGATCACGGGGGTGGGGGGGATCAACAAAATATAAAGTCACCTCTATAAATCCAAATGAAACACTCATGCAAAGTTAATGACACCAATTCCCGACCAAAAAAAGTATATGATGCCCTATTTTCATTTCTGAGCATGTGTGTATACAGACAGTTTCCCTGTTGCATGTGTGTATATGATAGATCTCCTCTAGGAACCAACCCATCTGTACCACCTTGCTCTGGTAGGATTACTGATTAAAATTTCAAGGCAGGCTTTTCCCCACCTTGAGAAAATCATTAAAATGAGATTCATACATGTTCATTAGATATGCTAGAGAACTTATCTCACACACACCCCAATCACTGGACTAGGAAATGCATAAATCTCTAGCAGGACATGCCTACACAGATCCAAGTTCCATGAAGGGGAGGAGCCTTCTTGTTTAGGACAGCAGGAAGAAGTGTGAGTTTTCTGGGTTCTGAAATTCTTGTTTTTTAAAACCCAGTGTCATGATTTCTGATGTAGCACTGACTATGTAGATATCTATAGATCCTCCCGCGGAGTGACCTGGACTGCACAGGGTATGTGGGAAACAGACACTGAGGAAACTATTTTTCTTCTGAAAAATAGGCTGATATTCAAAAATGCCACAGATGCTAAGGGGAAATTTCTTCAGGGTAAGGGGAGCATTCTTACCATAAAAAAGTCTCTGTGGCTGTTCAGTCACTCCACAAGGTAACATGACATCCTGGCTGGAAGAGGATGGACTGAGTGTTTGTGTAGCCTTGTCTTGCTGCTTGGCATGCCTGGTTCCTGGACCACAACAGTGTGTTAGTGGGAAGAGCTGGAACCTCCCCAGCAGACAGCTATAAGACTGGCTCTGTGTGAAAATGCCAGGAAAGGTAATTTCACTGGGCTGACTGGCAAGTCCACAGTCCTCAGAGTGGAACACATCATCATCCAGCCCATCGAGGTTAGAGAAGTCATCCTCCAGGTAGCCTGGTGGATCCATTTCACCTGCAATTGAAAAAATATAGACAAGACATCTCTGGATAAGAGCATAAAATATACAGCAGATGATATATGGCAGGGACCCCAATTTTGTTGAGACTATGGGCTGGCTTAGAATTTTGAGAACAAGGAATGGGTGACACTGCAAAATGGTTGCCATGGAAGGCCAGTGTCAATCAGAAAGTGGCTGCTCTGGGGTACTGGGGCCAATTGCAAAATGTCGGGAATTGAAAAATGTTGCAGGCCAAGCATCCTTGTACCATTAAGTCAGTTGTTTCTATGTTCTCCTGCTCCAGTGAGGGGGAAGAAAGTTAGGAATGACCCTTTGATTTATGGGAGAAAAAAATGAGCACTGGGAACCCACTGGAGGGTGCCATGATGGTGCCCACAGCCACAGGCACCACATTAGAGATCACTGCTCCATGGTTTCATTCCCTCCTTTTCCACAAAGCAGCCTGTGAATTCGGCCCCAGAAGAACCCAAGTTAACCATGATGCAGACTTCAATGATGAAGATCAGTTAGTTGAGCTTTACTTCTCCTTAACAAGGAACTCTGAACAAGATGGGTAAACAAAACGCCCTCTAAGCTTCAAACTAATTAATCATAAGAAGCAGTCTAAGAAAAAGAAAAATCTTGGAGGAAGAATATTTATTTTGGAATCCAAAGACCATTTTAGCTTGACACAAAGTGCATGCTTCCTTCACCAGGATTGTCTTTATCCAGCAGTTAAGATCCTGAGCTCTCTATAACACTGGGAGGATAATCAAACACACAAAGCAAAATATTTAAGAGTTTGGTCAAGTCTCACAGAATTATCTGTACCACAGTTACTGGGACTTGTTCAGAACTGTAAGTTGTATTAGGTGCTATGATCCAGTAGCTAACACACTGCTGTTGCTCATGTACAGTTAGCCCAAAACATTTTAGTGCTTCTTAATTAAACTGATCAGCAGCCAAAGATGTCACACAAGGTACCCCTAACTTTCTCATAGCAGCCCCGGGGGGCCTGGGATTCAAGCAATTTCTGTAGGGTTTTTTTTTTAAATTAATATTTTATTATTTTCCACGTAACATGTTTGCAACAGAAATCTCATACATTTTGAAACGTTATACATACTATTTCTGTATGTTGAAGTTCGATATGGTCGAGTGGTGCTCTCAATTCCCAAAACAAAATGCCACAAGGCCCATCACCCTGTTACTCATCAACAACACTCTCCTTTCATTATTCATCATTACATTTGGCCCTGCAAATGACCCAGCTTCATACGATGAACATGCACCACAGGTTTATTATGGAATCTAGGCAAATTCATATTCTATATATGTTGACCACAGTAAACCATATTTCCTGCATGGTATTGGGGTAGTGGGGGAAATTATTTGGGAAGTTTGGAATCACGCATGAACAAAAAGCCTTCCCTAGTTGATAGATTCTTCTGAGTTCATTTTTTCAAAACTTCAAAAGACTTACATATGGCTTTCTGTAGAATCCAGCGCTGCTACTTCCACTTGCAAATGCCCAAAGGTCTGCTCGTAAAAGGTTCTCTGCGTTTCATTTGACTCCCTGATAAAACTTGTGTTTTAACACCAAGACAAAAGATGTAGCCAAACCTATCAGATTCACCTAGGGACAGCAATAATGTAATTGCTCCATATTCAAACTTGCTTAACCACAGAACACATCTGACAAGCCTCTTTTGAGAGAGAGAAAAAAGATCTTCTGCAGTGCTAATTTATGGAACTATTTGAGGTTTTAAAAAACTCTAACTAGACAATGGTGGCACACAGAGAAGTCTCAGTGATTATCTTAGCTCATGTATAGTATATATGGGAGAAGCCTTATCCCTATGGGTATCGCAGGTTTACAGAATTCTGAATTTATCCCTGACCCAAGCTACCAGCAATGTAACTCACAAAGAATGTGTTGCATGTTCCTGGTGCTGAGCACATGACAGTAGTACTGCCACATTCTGGATCAACTGAAGTTTCCAGACCATCTTCAAAGGCAGCCCTGCATATTATATTATAATAATCAGTTTGAGGAGTTTACTGTATTTTGCATTACTGTAGTCAGACATTTAGTCCACAGCTATTAATCAAAGCTGATAAAAGACCCACCTGGTCACTACTGTCAGTTGAACAACCAAATCCGGGACTGAGTCCAAAATTATTTCCAGACCTTAAAGCCTTTTCTTGGGGTATGGAGTGCTATCTATGATTTACATTTCTTCTCAACTCAACTCCCCCCCCCCCATTTGCATCTCCAAGCTGCCTGGATCAAGCATCTGTTTATTCATCCTCATCTGATCCCTTACTGATCTCCAGCACTCATTCAAGGAGGCCATTAGCAGACCAGACAGAAAAAGGATACCACATCCCACTCTTTCTCTGTTCATGGTCAGGTGTGGTGGTGGCTGCCTTGAATGAGCGAGTGCAGGAGATAAAGCGCTGGATCTATAATTACCAAGATCAAAAATGGATTTTTCAACATGGGTCTTACAACCAATTCCTTAAGGGATAGACTTTAATCCTTCCTATAACCACTTGTTAGTGATTTCCCAAATCCTCATGGAACTTCCACTGTGAAGAGGCCTCTTCCCTAGCCATTTTTTGGTGTCATGTTCCTGTGGGAGGGACTTTCAGCTGACTGCCCTTTCTAATTTTAGACAGCAGGTTTACAACCTTTAATATTGGTTGTTAAATGTTGCCTTTAACATCTATGTTACTTAACAGTCTGTTTCATTAACGTTTGATTCATTGTTTTATCTTTTTACTGTAAGTTGCTTTGAGTCTTTTTTAGAAAAGCCACTCATAAGTAAGTAAGGCCTTCTGCCATGGAGGATTTTACCACACATGAAATAACAGATGTGTTATAAAAGGCTCAAACAAGTTTACCTAAAAGAAGGAAGCAAGAAGAAAACCACTCATAGCATCCACCAAGATGCCTGACGTTTGGACCAGGGAAGCAAAAGGAACCCAACATGTGAGTAGGCATGAATATACACAGTATCTATAGATTTCTAGTGGAGGTGCCCATCTGTTGATGAAGGTCTGTTTCATACATTTCAGTCCTGTTACATACAGGGATTTAGGCATCAAGTCTGACAGGCAAGATGACTAGAAATCAGACTCCTACAGTTCCTAGTCTGATTACAAAAAGAGAGTAGCCATGTTGGTTTGCAGCAGAGGACCTAGATTCAAGTCCAGTTGCACCTTCAAGACTATCAAGATTTTGAGTCAAGAGCCAAAGTTCTAGCGAAGGGAGCTTTGAACTCTCAAAAGCTTATACCCCCCCCCAATCTTGTTGGTCTCTAGGGTGCTACTGGACCCAACCCTAACGTGATTATGTTTCCTGAAAGATGCAGTCAATTATTAATCAATTCATTAACGGTAGCTAAATTGTCTATGGCAGTTCACTGGGAGGAAAGTGGAATCCCCTTTGAATTGGAGTGGTTCAATCAGTGTGGATGGTGCTATTACAGTAGAAAGTTTATTAAAATATATATAAATATTTAAGAGTCAAAGATTAAGAGGCTACCTCTTTGTGGGGTACATTCAAAGACTCAGAAAAATGAGCATGATCAGCACAGATATTGTACCAGATGAAGCTATGATGCAAAAACTAAGCATTGCCCTATATCAAAGATACAGGAGTCTCTCCATGAAATCCTGAACCCATCTCTCTCTCATCTCTATACAAAGCCTACAGTTCAAAAATAAGAAGTTCTTGATAATCTCATCAAAAGCTTAGATAGTGAACAAACATGGTTGCGAAAATGTTTCAGCTGTTTTTAAAAGGCTCATAAAAATGCTTACACATATAAAACACAAATGTCCACAACCATGTGATTGGTCACAGACTGCAAGAACAGACATGGTACTTTTTAAGATAGCCCCTTAAAACCAACAATTAGTCTCCAAATAGTCTCTGTATTACTAGCATAATCTCAGTCTGTGCCAGAGTTGCCTGAAAAAGCAGTGGGGGACTTGTCTGGAGGGGGAGGGCCTTTGGGGATTCTGATAGTGTGACGTCAGCTTCAGGGAAAACATGGAAATGCTGTCATGCCTCTCAAAGAATTGCTATAAACTCTATGGTCAAATGCTTTGTACAGAATTTCTGGTGGTTCTTTGAGAGGACTGGCATCATACCATTGCCGGAGGGAGATTTTTTAAGATTAATTTTCCCCTGTTGCCTGCAGTGGCAAAAAATAGAAGCCAAGGGATCCTAGCACACGGATGTCTCCAGGTGCCAGACAAGTAAGTGAAATTCAATCCTGGGGTCATTTGATTTGTTCTGATTTATGCAATATAATAATAATCTATCAAAAGTCTGGACTAAATCTAGATAATTAAGGGATACCTGCACTATAAAATAAAGTCCCAGACCTATATGATGCATTTGTATTCGTTCAAATGATTAATTTCAGCTGTAACTGGCTATGTGTTTGTTATTTACGGCCATGAAACATCAGTGTATGTATTGTATGTAAATATATTATGTGTATGTAAATACACAGTGTATGCAAATATATTATTTATTTACTTTATTTATAGCCCGTCTTTCTCATTGAGACTCAAGGTAGATTATACAGTATAAAACACAAAGTAGCAATCAAATAGCGTGAGACATCCAACGAACAATGTAATAGGAATAAGACCCCAAAACTAGTAGCAGTGAAAGAAAAGGATCAGACATGATATGTCACACACAGTGCAAAGAACTGGAATTACAAAAGTAGAAAACAATGCAATAAGAGGAAGATAATACATACGACAAACAGTGGAAGAGGCTACAGTCCTGTTCCCTTTGTAAAAGTGCTCTCTTAAATCATTCCATTATACTATAGCCCTATTCCCTTTATAGAATTGCCCTCCCAAAAAATCCTGTTTTATATGGTTTGTGAAACAACAGCAGTATGAGAGCCCTCCTGACCTCCTCAGACACTTTTACCGGTTTTTAGGGAGCAACATTCAGAAGCAACAGGTCTGTAGGAAGCAACATTCAGATGACTGAAACTGCTATTGCGAAGCATAGTAGGAGAGGTGGTCCCAAAGGTACATGGGTCCTAGGCCATGAAGAGCTTTGTAGGTAATAACCAGTACCTTGAATTGAGCCCAGTAACTGGTTGGTAGTCAATGGAGCAGCTGCATATGAGTGTGACACGCATGTTCTACCCAGCACTTTTTCAGTAGCAACTGGAATTTAATAAAAGAACATAAGAGAAGCCAATGTTGGATCAGGCCAGTGGCCCATCCAGTCCAACACTCTGTATCACACAGTGGCCAAAAATACCAGGTGCCATCAGGAGGTCCAGCAGTGGGGCCAGGACACTAGAAGCCCTCCCTAGAAGCCCTCCCACTCTTGCCCCCCCCCAAGCACCAAGAATACTGTTTCCCAATACAATTTCCCAACTGGCTTCAAGGGAAAAACCATGTAGTGTATATTACAGTAGGCTAGCCTTGAGGTAACCATGGCATGCATTTATGTGGCACATTAGAGGACCATGTTCCAAGCTAAATGGAGGTGGCAGAATGCCTTTTTTGCAGCTGCATTAACTTGTTCTCCAGAAGTAGTGCCGGATCCAATACAACCCCTAGGCTCTTGACTGAGTCAGCAATCGCCAGCTGGACCCCATCCATGGTGGACAGCATGATATCCCTGAAGACCTCAGCCTTTCCAACCAGCATTACCTCCACCTTGTCTTGATTAAATTTCAAATTGTTCCCCCTTAACCATTTAACCACAGCAGTAAGGCCCTTGTTTTTTTTAGTCATTTCCAACAGAATTTATTACTTTACTTTGAATTGTTTTAAATGATTTAAATATGGTATAGCAATTAATACAGCCAGTATATCACTTGTAATCTCTAGCTTGCTGCTTCTTAAAATGTCAAAACCTAGTTGCGATAATCACTTGAATGACAGCGTCTCATCTTTTGTCTGATGCTTGTTTCATTAAGACAAGACAGCCATTGTATTTAGTTTTAATTCAGGCATAAACCAGTTATGAAAGCCTGCCAGATTCCTGACATATTAACCTGATACAAGTGCAATTAACTTTATTTAGGCTATGCCGGTGTACAATAGTCAGTGAACAACCTTTACTAACTCAGTGTTTCTACAGGATCATTAGGAGATTTGGACAAAAGAAACATAGACTGGGTGTCATTAGCATATTGATGACAGCCAGCTCCAAAACCACAAATGATTACTCCTAAGGGCTTTAAATAGAGACTGAAGAGCATGGGGGATAGCACTATGCCTTGTGGGACCCAGGACAAATCCCACATGGTAGTTGGTCTCCAACAGCAACCTTCTTTGTCTGATCCATAAGGAATGAATTAAACCATTCTGAAGCACCTCTCTTGATATGTACTTCCATTTCTAAACATCTCAGCAAGATGGCATGTGCCACTGTATCAAAGGCTGCTCATAAATCCAGTAGGAGCAACAAAGAGGCATGGCCATCGATTAAAGACTCCAGTGCTGTCTCCATCCCATAGCCTGGCCTGCAATCAGACTAAAAATGGTCCATAGCTATCCAGCTATCATAAAAGGAACCTCAAATCTAGTATAGTCGTGGCATACGTCATACTTGCTTGGATTCAATGAGTTAAGGTTACCTTAGAGCAGTGCTTCTCAAACTGGGTCAGGACCCATAAGTCGGTTATGAGGACAAGAGAGACAAGGAACAACAGGATGGGCTGCGCAACTCAGTGGCAAATTTAGGTTTGCCTTGCTGTAATGTGTGAAATGACTATGTGATTCAGCCTGTTACTCAGTATATGCTATCTGTTTGTCAGTACTAATAAAACAAACTCATTCAGTGTCAATTGATGTGATATCCTGGTGTGTTATTCTGAGGATGGGGGAAGTAACATGCAGTCACTTTACTTTAAGACTCACTTGCAAAATAAGTTTAGAAGAAATGTTCCACTGGAAAAAGTTTTAGAGATACTTTTGGTGAGACTGAACACAGAATGCTGTGATGACTGTAAAGAGGTTCAAAACCATTGTTCTGTGGACATAAGACAGCAGCCTAGTTCTTTATGCACACTTAATGGGAATAAATCTTTTAACTCAGTTGGACTCAATTCTGAATAATACACTAACCTGTAGGGCTATAATTCTGTGCATGCTTACCTGGAAGTAAGTACCATTGAAATCTAAGTGCTCACTATGTTGACCCTGCCAGTAAAGTGGTACACATGTGCTCTAGAGTTTATAACTTTACAGCACAATATTCAGTTCGCACAGTTGGAAGTAAGTCCCATGGGACTATAGAGCATATATGCACCATTTTACTGGCAAGGTCAAGACTGTACACAATGGGTACTAGAATGGCAGAACACATACTATTCATTGCCCTGACACACAATGAGAGGGCACCAGGCAATATTTTGTTGGCTGAAGGCTGGAGGAGACTTCTGGGCCTTTGCTTCCAGTCATGTTGAGAACACACACAGACATGCATTTGTAAGTTCATGGTTTCACTCAACCTTCAAGTGAAAAGTCAGCAAGGAACAATGGATAATCTAGAAAAAGGGCAGGGGGTGAAAATGGTTCAGAGACAACAAGGCAAAGGAAGAAACATCAACCAGAATGAAGGCAGAGAAGATGCCCTTTAGTCTTGGTGTACAAATAAAATACAGAGTCTGGTACCAATGCTAAAAGTGAGACCCAGAGGGATGTGGGAGGATGTCCTGGGCTCAGCATCCCTTACCTTCGACTATTCATCATTGCTGCCTCTCTCAGTTGCAGCTGGGATGGTACGGTAAATGGGAAGAGGATGAATGCTGAATGCTGGGGGAGGGATAAGGGAGAGCACAGCTGAGGCCCTGTTCAGCAAGACCAGGTATTCAGGTCCTGAGTTTATGACTCTAGGACGACTGTCAGATGAACACACAAAGTGGTCTTATATCAAGTCAGGCCCCCTAGATCAGTACTGCCTACTTTGACCAATGATGGCCATCAAGCAGGGTTTTCTGAGATCATTTAAGTGTGCTGGGTAGAGAGCCCCTCAAGGGAAGCATGTGTTCTACCACTGAGCAGGGAGGCAAAGGCTGGGGGGGGGGGGGTTTTTCCCTATCCCCAAATACTTTTTCAGACTTTCTAACAGAACATTTAGATATTTTGGAGAGCACTGGAAAAACCCTATGAAATATTTTCTCTTTTGGGATTAATGAAATACTTTTAAAAAACAAGGTTCTACTTGTTTGAAGTGTGTGTGTGTGTATATATATATATATATATTGAAACACACACACACACACATATATATAAAATAGTCTATGCAGGGCTCTTTTTGTAGAAAAAGCCCAGCAGGAACTCATTAGCATAATAGGCCACACCCAACAGCAGGAACTCATTAGCATATTGGTCCACACCCCTGACAGCACAGCTCATTAGCACATTAGGCTGCACCCCCATGTTACCAGAAGTGTGGTTATCCAGCCACACCCACCTTTTGCTTGTTATTCTGTTTACCTTGTTTGTTGTCAAAACCCAGGGCTTTTTTGTAGCAGGAACTCCTTTGCATGTTAGGCCACACACCCCTAATGTAGCCAATCCTAATGAGTTTCTGCTGTTGGGTGTGGCCTATTATGCTAATGAGTTCCTGCTGGGCGTGGCCAACTTGGGAGCCAGCCGGAACTCCGTTCCTGTGCGTTCCTGCCCAAAAATAGCCCTGGTCTATAGCATTATAGAATGATAGATAAGGTAAAATATTTTCAAGGATATGTTTATTGTTTGAATGTGATTAATTTGTCCACAATTAATATACTCGTGATAACAAAATATTGAAGACATCTATGTCTTCAGTGTTACAGGATTTAACTTGATATGCAAACATGATGGTATTCCTATTGTGACTACATGTTCTGCCCAATAATACACTGCCCTGGAGGTAGGATACGATGTAAATAAATACATTGTTGAAAGGAACATGCTTTCAGAATGAAAGCAAATCCTTAAAAGCAAGTTTCTGAAGTACAACAAACATATAACACAAGTGCTATAACACACCAGGAAGTCATGGGTTCAAATCTGTAATCGACCATGAACTAGAAGGCCTTAGGCAACCTATTCTTTGTCCACCACACTCCCCGCCCCCACCAGTGTGCAAAATTATTAGAGAGTTGGCCTGGTCCTATTATTAGAGAGTTGGCCTGGTCCTATTGTTAACAGCCTTGCTCACGGCTTGCAAACTGAGGGCTATGGCTTCCTTCACTGAGTTAATCTATCTCTGCCATGAAAGCTTGCTGGGTGAATTTGCCTAGTCACACACTCTTGGCTTAAATTATTTCACAGGGTTGTTGCTATGAGGATAAAATGGAGGAGGGAAGACCAATGTTCTAAGCCACTTTGGGTTCCACTGGAGAGAAAAGTAGGGTTTAAATAAATAATTTAAAACCTGCAATATTTGGTTAAAACTAGTCTACCTTACAGGACTCCTATAACAATGGGAAGAATATACATTATAGCATTATAATGTATACTAGGAATAATGCCTGTTGTGGGAAGAAATACAACGAGATCTAGAAGGAAGCTCCAGATGAGTGTCCCGACTGTGGCTGGTGAGGAGTCAGAGGGAAGCGGAAAATGGAGGGAGGCAAGCCATGTTTCTTTCCTTCTGCTTAGCTATAAGGCAGGGCTGTCTCAAGTCATTTTGCTGCCCCAAGGGGGTGGAATGGGAGGACAGCCTCATGGTAACAGATATGGTTCTCTCCACCTCTGACTTATTTTTTGAGGGGGAGGGGGGTGTTATGCGGTGGCAGCTAAGGTAGAAAAGCATGTCCTCCTGTGCCATGTTTTCTGGGTTACAAGGGTCTGGAAAGTAGTTACATAGCTGATTACACGGTTGCCAACTCTGGGTTGGGAAATACCTGTAGATTTGAGGGGTAGAGCCTGCGGAGGGCAGGATTTGAGGTGGGGAGGGACCTCAAGTAGGGTATAATGCCATAGAATCCACTGCCCAAAGCAGCCATTGTCTCCAGGAGAACTGATCTTGGTCATCTGGACATCAGTTTGGAGATCTCCAGCAGACGCCTGGAGGTTGGTTTATGTTAATTTGGGGCTATGCAGTGACAGCTAAGGTAGAAAAGCACCTCCTCCAGTGCCATGTTTTCTGGGTTCCAAGGGTCTAGAAAGTTGTAATTCTGAGTGATCTTTAGCCCTCACCTGGAGATTTGCAACCATGGTTTCCCCCAACAGACACTAAGGGGAAATTTATTTTACCTCAGAACATCCACAGCAAACTGTTTAGAATGTTAGAGGGAAAGGCCAGTGAAGCCGCATATGCAAACAACCTCTGTGTTCCGAGGCAAAGGCGAATCAGGCCACATATGCAAATGACCTGTGTTCTGACTGGCTGTTGGGGGTGGGGGAACAGCAAACTGTTTAGAATGTTGGAGGCAGGACTCAGGCAAAGCAGCCAGTGGATAGGGAGTCCCTCTGAATGATAGATCAGAGAGTGAACTGATTTTGGAGCGTGTTGGAATGTTCAGGGGAGTCCATGACCAAAATAGAATTATATATACCGGAAGATTCTTCCCATAGTTATAGGCGATGCAGAGATTGGAACACTGAAAGCACTATATAAATACTAAGTATTATTAGAATACAGGGCCCAAATAGGGATGCCAGTCTCCAAGTGGGATCTAGGGATCCCCCAGAATTACAGCTCATCTCCAGACTACAGAGATCACTTCCTCTGGAGAAAATGGATGCTCTGGAAGATGGACTCTATGGCATTGTACCCCACTGATGTCCCCTTCCTCCCCAGGATACATCACCAAATCTCTGGGAGTTTCCCAACTTGGATCTGACAACACTACCCACCCTAGGGAGGGGACCTGGCAACCCTAGGCCCATAGAATGATCTATTAACTCAGTAAATCTCAGCCTGGCCACCAGCACCTGGCTCTGAGAATGGCTTGCTGGCTCCATGTAAGTGGCTCTAAACTTCCTGAAATATCTGTAGTAAATGATTATATCCTCCTGATAAAGGGAAATAAATTTAGCAAACCACCTTAAAAATCACTAAAGTGAAAATATAAACAAGAGCAGTCCTTCAGTGTGGAAACACCTGTTGGGAGGCACACAATGCATACATTCTTCTATCCACCTCCTGTATTCTCTCACAAAAACAAGAATCCGACACACACTACAGCCTCTTGCTGCTCTCGGGAATGGATCAATGAGGAAGGACAGAGGGAGGGGTGCAGCACACGTGCTTGCCAGCTAACCAAAACAAAGCAAGCAGGATTAAATTGAGGACTTCACAATCCCATTAACTCTTTCCTACCTCCCCATGTTCATGCCACAGCGCTCCGGGATGTGCCAAAACAAATCTTCAGAAACCACAAAGCAGGCACTCCAAAGTTAACCAGATCATCTGATAAATTCAACAGGTCACCCTTGCATCCAATATAAAATCTTTTACGCACCTCTTCCAAAGAACGAGTCAGCCCTTCAAAAGCAAATGACTTCTTTATTATGCAAGTCAGCAGGTTAAAAATTGCTGCCTTTAGCATACACCTAGTTCTATTGCTCTGTGGAAGTAGAAAGAGACTCAGTTTACTAGTAAAGGGTATCCAATATTTCTGTCTACATGGCAGACCCACCCCCGGCAACAGCACATACCTGTCTGTTAAAGGTACAGAAGTGCTGCAATACAAAAGTGGCAACATTGGTTTTAGGTTTAGTGTGTTTCTTTTTTTAAAAAAAAGGTCAATAGAATTAGGTGCCTGGGAAGTTCATGCATCTTCTTCACTGGATGACCAGGCTGGATGTCCAAGAAGAAGAGATTGGATCTATACCCCGCCCTTCACTCAGAGTCTCAGAGCAGTTTACAAACTCCTTTTCCTTCCCCTCCCCACAACAGACACCCTGTGAGGTAGGAGGGGCTGAGAGAGCTCTGATAGAAACTGCCCTTTTCAAGAACACCTCTGACAGAACTATGGCTTGCCCAAGGTCATCCAGCAGCTGCAAGTGGAGGAGTGGGGAATCAAACCCAGTTCTCCCAGATTAGAGTCCGCACACTTAACCACTACACCAAACTGGCAAGGAGCTAGGCTGGTGCAGCTAAAGGTCAGGCTCAACAGATGACCATATGGTGCCACCTCTTTCGCAGCAAGGACCATGGTAGACGAGCTGCAACTCGAGATCCGAGAACAAGGGGTCATCCCAAGGTAGAAAACCATAGGGTGGCTCAAAAGTTGGGGGAGGGGACCAGAGCTTTCCTCCAGTTTAACCCCTAATGGCTCACAGGGCATGGAGAGCCTAAACCTGTAAGCATCAAGTGGTGGTGAGGGGGGGATGTTTCATGTATTTAAACGTACTGTTCACCCTAGCCTAAAGTCTCCAGGCGAGTTCACGCTGCACCCTACGCTAACCCAAGCTTTCGCCGGAGCCCAGGTTAAGAGGCGCCCCACAAGCGACGATCCCCGGACTTGGCTCGCCCTCCCCATGCTGCATCACAGAACAGAGACTCGAAAGACACGGAACCTGTCCCCCCTCCCCGAGTCCATACTGACCCGCAGTCCCCGCTGCGACTCTGAGCTGTGGTTGGTGCTGTGCAGCCCGTCCGCGACGCCTGCCGTAGCCCAGAGACCGGAGCCGGGCCCCGGGACATGCGAGGCGGGGTGATCAGCAACCCCGCAAAAACAGAACCCTCCTCTGCATCCGCGCCGGGCAACAAAAAAAGCGGCCAGCGGAAAGAGCGGGAGCCGGAAAGTCCCCGGGCTGCAACCTCAGGCGCCGCCGCTAGCACCACACGGCATTGTTTCCAAAATACACTTGCTTCCTGGCATTACACAAAACAGCTGATGGAAGCCGCGCCCCCCTCGTGACGAACTCCAGCCTGGCTAGCCAATAGGGAGCCGGAAGCGCTCAACGCTCCCACCGCGGCGCTGGGGTCTGTCACGAACGTGGCTGGCTGTCGGCGGCCGTCTGGGCTCTCCCTTCATGCCCCGCCAGCCGCAGGCCATCCTCTTTTGCCCCGGCTTGAAATGCAGTCGACTGCAACCGCGGGGCTAGAGAGAGGCAGAGGCCTTCCGCAGGTCTGGGAAACCGAAGAGAACTGTTTTCTGTCTTTGCTTTGCTGTTCTCGGAAAGCAGCCGGGCGGGCAGCTAACTTACTTCTTCTGTGGCCAACGTTATCAACTTCCCCGCTACACATCTGAATGGACGGATCAGAACATCATGTGTTCCATAAAGCCCAGCCTTCAGTCTACAGCAAGGTGACAAGCAGATGCCTCTGGGCAGTTCAAGATGTCCATGGCCTTTCACTTTTTAAAAATCTCCAACATTTGGTACTCAGAGGTATACTGCCACTGAACAGGGAGGTTCCATTTATATGTCCTATGGCAGCATGGTATAGCCCAATCTTGTCAGATCTCAGAATCTAAGCAGGGTCAGTATTTGGATGGGAGACCACCAAGGAAAACTACAAAGGAAGGCAATGGCAAACCACCTCAGCTTCTCACTTGCTTTGAAAGCCCCTTGCTGGGGTTGCCACAAGTTGTCAGCAACTTGATGGCACTTTACACACACACACACACACTGAGGTACACTGCTGTTCAATGGGGAGGTTCCATTTGGATGCCATGGCTAATAATCATCATAGACCTATGCTCTATAAACATGTGTATTTTAAAGCAGTCTAAATGGCACAACTCTCAATAGAGATCCTTTGGGGATTCCACTACTGATTTCCCTCCATTGTGAAAACTGCCAATTTATTTCTATCTCTGTTTCCTGGAGGGTTTTTTTTTTTTTAACCAGTTACATATCCGCAAGGACTTCCTACCACTGCTGAAAGACCAGGCACAACTATAACAGCAGTCATTCCTGACAACTCTTACCCTGCATTCCCAGCCTGCTCCACTATCAACATTTGTTGGAAATTCTTTATGGGCAGGGATCCATCTTTGCTTATGAAACTCTGCAAAGCTCCATATAAACTGTTTGTGCTGTAATTATACTTCTTTCTCAGAAACAATTCCCACTGAATTCACTGAGAGTTACTCCCAAGTAAGTAGACATAGGATTATAGCCTAAATTTCCTCAGGAGTATTTGGTGAATGACAGTCTGAAGGTGTTTAAAGGTCCGTTTCAGTGACACTGTCCAATAAATGAGCATAAACCGAAGCCCTATACCATACATTAGAGACTGATTAATATTTTTAGAGAGGTCAATGCAGTTACGCCAAGTCTGTTATCTTTCTACTGAAAACATATTCAGAAGTGTGATGAGTAATGTATTGTAATTCTTTGAACATGTTATAACGTTGTACATACTCAGGAACTATTTACAGGATGTGAATGTAATTGGAAGATTAATTGTTCACTGTTTGAAGTGTTAGAATTGTTAAAAATTGAAAATAAATAAAAAAAACATTTAAAAAAATGAGATAAAATCACTATTCACAGTAGGAAGAGCATCCCACACTGCCCTCAGTAAGCAGGTTTAACAGGTTTTTATATGGTTTTCAAAACCTGCCAAACCTATTTAACTATAGACAAAGGCAAAGAAATGTGTGTATACATAACGATGTGTGAAACCTTTCTCAAACCACTTCCAGCTTTGTTAAAATTTATTTTTCACTCTAGCCAACGTGTCTAGTAGCCCTCAAAGACTTGCAGAAGCCACACAGAAGACACATCTTCTGTATGGATAATTTTTCTGACCTGAATAATGCTAGACAGAAATATGCACAATAGAAACTAGGCTAAGGGTATGTAATATGTTGGACTTCTATGTCCCTCACCAGAGAAAGACTCATTACTAGAGGTCATTTCGGGGGGGAACGCGGGGGAACGCAGTTCCCCTGGGTGAGGTGCAGGGGGCGGGGCACATGACGAAGCCCCGCCCCCTGCTTCTGGCCGCCCCGCTTCCGGCCCTCATTCAGCCAGGAGGAGGCAGGAGAAGAGGGAGGGTAAGTTGCTTCCTCCCTGCCTCTCCCCACCCCTGCCTGCCTGGGGCCAGGGAGGGCCTTTGCGGGGCTTCCTCGCACTCCCACCGGCCTCTCAGGTCCACCGCTGGGCCCCTCATGGGGCTCGGCAGTGGAGCTGCAAGGCCAGCAGCGGCGGCCGGGACCGTTGGGGGCGGGGTGTATGGCATTATGACACACTTCTGGTGATGTCAGGGGGTGTGGCCTTATGACACACTTCTGGTGATGTCAGGGGGTGTGGCCTTATGACACACTTCCGGTGATGTCAGGGGGTTTGGCATATGCTAATGAGTTATGCTAATGAGTTCCCCTACCTCTTTTTCTACGAAACGACCCCTGCTCATTACAAAGTACCTTGCTCTGTGGGAGACTATGGTTCAGTGCTGGAACATTTGCTGTGTATGCACAGCAGTGTTCCCTCTAAGCTGAGTTAGTGTGAGCTAGCTCACAGTTTTTTAGCCTCTGGCTCACAGATTTTTTTCTCAGATCAGGAAGGAGGGCTCCAGAGCACACTGACTTAATGCAGTAGCCAAATTGCTCGCTCAGAACTTTAATGCCAGTAGCTCACAAAGTAGAATTTTTGCTCACAAGTCTCCACAGCTTAGAGGGAACATTGATGCACAGTGTCCCATGTTCAAACACTGGCACCTCCAGTTAAAGAGCTCAGGTAGTTTATAGTTTTAATCTTGATTTTATTGTTTTATACTAATGTTGTAACCCACGCTGAGCCAACTTGTGGGAAGGGCGGGATAGAAATTTAAATAAATAAATAAATAAATTGAAGGTGATGGGAAAGATTGCTGCCTAAGACCCTGGAGAGCCACTGCCAATCAGAGTAGATAATACTGACCTTGACAGACCAGTGGCAGCTTCTTGTGTTCATATGAAAAGGCCCCAGTTAGCCCAGAGATTATAGTCCTATGACTTACTCAGGAGACTGGTGACCATATGTCACTGCAGTGTAGTGGTCTGAGTCCTGTACTAGGACATGGGAGACCCAGGTTCAGATGCCTACTCTTCCATGGAAGCTTGTTGACTGTCCTGTGGCCAGTTATTATCACTCAGCCTAATCTGCCTCACAAGGGTTGTTGTAATGATAGATGGAAGAGGGGAGGATGATATTGTTAGTCACTTTGGGTCTCTGTTGAGCAGAAAAGTGAAATATAAGTGCCTAAGTAAATGAATATGTTATTTCTGTTGGGAGACAGTACCACAAGCTTCCATTCACAAACAATGGTGAGTTACTTGGTCCACACTTGACGGACTTGGGGAAGGAAATAACTATAGAAAATAACTATACTGATGGTTGTCCCTTTAAAAAAAAAATAAAAAGCAGAAAACACAAACACATACAATCTAGCACAGGAAAGGTGGCCTTCTGATAACCTAAATAAAATTACACGGTGGATGCAGCATTGGTGGGCACAGGAGTTGCCTTGCTGAAGTTTGCAGGAGAACATAACCTTGGTTGTGTTTGCCAGTTGGCATGGGTGGGGTGGAGGGCAAGGACAACTTTACTAATGTTTGACATTTAAGGACAGGCTAAATGAGTGCTTCTGCAGCAGAGTGTAGTGGCAGAAGAGTTGACCAAACATTACAACAATCAATAAGTGGCTTGCTGCTTTGCAGTCATAGAATGGCAATGGACTGGAACAAGATCTGTGTGGAATGATCTTAGATATAGTATAGTGCCTATAAGCAACAGATCCTGGGTGGGAGATGCAGTATGTCAGGACAGGAAACAGGAAATAGAAGGGAGGAAATTTGGCCTGGACCTAGTCTGGTTTACAGTATGACGCAGCAGTTCTTATGCCCATTCAAGTTCCACAATAAACTTTGTTTTGAATTGATATTGTACTCACTTGCATGCTACAGCATTCTGCTTTACCCCCCTGTGTGATGTGGCAAATAGGGTTGCCAACTCTGTCTTGTGAAATTCCTTGGGATTTGGGGGCGGAGCCTGGGGAACACTGGGCTTGGGGAGGGGAGAGGGCTCACCAGTGGTACAATGCCTTAGAGTCCACCTTCTGAAGCTCCCATTTTCTCTAGAGAAACTCTGTAGTCTGGAGATGCGTTGTGGTTCCAGGAGACCTCCAAGCCCCACCTGGAGGTTGGTGATCCTAGTTGCAAAGAATCATAAGAAATGGTCCAGACAGTCCAGCATCCTGTTTCACACAACAGCCAACCACTTGCCCTGGACAGCTGACAATCCAGGCATAGAGGCTGAGGCCTTCCCCTGATGTCACCTCCTAGCACTAGCATTCAGCGATTCACTGCACCTAGACTTTTAGGAGCCCTTTACTCACCATGGCTAGCAGCCACTGATGTACCTATGGTCCATGGCTCTGTCTAACCCCCCTTTAAAAACATCTATCCTAGTAGCTATCACTGTATCCATCTGCAGCAAATCATGGGTTGCAATTTTTGGACTGTGCACTGCTTCCTTGGCACCCTTAAACGATTGGTCTCTCAAGGAACCATTTATGTTGCAATCTAAGCAGTGCCTGACACAATTATGCTACCATTTTTATGACAGAAGCACAAGAATTCCAAGTTCCCAGATAACATAACATAAGACACCCAGAACTAGGAAAATGCAATTTCCCCATATCTGGACCACATGCAACAAATGGATAACAGCTGTGCATTTATTGCACTAAAAAACAATTGTTGGGAAATGACCTTGGAGACACTTTTTTCTCTGCATTTACCAGTAGAGGGCAACATTGTCAATACAACATATATGCACAGGGGCAGGCCTGGCATACCTGGAAAAGTATACTGACTGTACTTTAACCTAGTAAAACAACTAGAAAGCCAAGGCAGGGAGAAATAATCGAGAGTTGCTACCTTAGCATGCAGACTGGAAACCCTGGTTATTGAAGGCAGGAGTGCTGCACAGTGGGTATTGTTTGCACTTCCAGAACTAGCACTGAATTTCCGCCTAACTGAGCAAAGGTTTAAAGCCATTTTAGCTTCAATTTTTATAATATGTTTTAATGGCACTGGCCACATGAATATAATTTCTTCAGAAGAAGGAAGAGGAAGTTTTTATACCCTGCTCTTCACTACCTGAAGGAGTCTCAGAGCGGCTTACAATTGCCTTCCCTTCCTCTCGCCACAACAGACACCCTGTGAGGTAGATGGGGCTGAGAGAGCTCTGAGAGAACTGTGACTGACCAAAGATCTCTCAGCAGGCTTCATGTGGAGGACTGGAGAATCAAACCCAGGTCTTCTTAGCTAATTAAGTGCTAAAATACATCCTGTTATGCAACTAGATAGAGCAATAGGGGCTGCTCCTGGATGAAGACCACAGTTCCATCTAATCTGTGTTAGGGAGTGCTGGTGCACAAAATTGTAATAGGTAGCACAGGGATTATGGCTTTCAGCTCACAAGACATTTTCCCCTCCTTTGGAAACACAGGTGATGGGGGCACCTCCTTCTGGGGCCCATAGAATTGAACCCCCGGTCTTTTGAAACTTAGAGAGAGGGTTGAGGAGAGGCACCAGCAGCTATAGTGCAAACGTGTTGCTTCTATCTCAAAAAACAGCCCATCCAGAGCCCCAGATACCCCCAGATTGATTCTCCATTATAGTGTATGGGCCCGTTGACTATAATGGTCCCCATAGGCTACAACGGAGCGGGGAAAATTATTACTTTTTGCACACCTCTATTATTATGCTTTTCAGCATGATTTGTAACCTGTCTTGACTCATAGGGAAATGTGGGATATAAATATTTTAATAAATAAGTAGTTTGGGCAGGTAGATTACGTTTAAGCAGGTTGATAACATTTAACCTGTTTGTTAGGTTAGGCAGCATTCTGACAGTCATTGTTACTCTATTATACTTGACCTGTAATGCTGGTTGTCATATTTCACTAAAAAACACAAAGTAGACTGAAAGAGCCGCCGCCCCCCCCCCCCCCCCCCAGTGCTGGTGTGTTTTCTAAGGCTCAGTACAGGGTGTTGGTCTGAGAACAGATCTGCCAATACAGTGGACTGGGGCAGGTAGACCTGTTCTGCAGAGGCCAGGACTGGTGCGGGTAAACCTGCTCTCTGGAGGACAGGGCTACTAATGTAGTGGAAAGGGGTGGGTGATATTTGACTTTCGTTTTCTCTTCTAATGTTTACATTATTAGAAAAATATAGTTTAAATATAATTTAAAATAATTTATTCTGAGATTTTTACAAAGTTATGGAAGTAATCCTCTAAAAAACTAATTTATGTGAAAGTCAAATGTAGACTTGCTCACATCTTTAATGCTACTAGCTTTTTTCACTCACGAGGTAGAATTTCTGTTTCCAACACTGTGGAGCTTAGCGGGAAGGTTGAATTGAAGACATGGTCAAAGGTTGACAGGTGTTAATTTTAGATTAAATAATGTGTACTCTGGTAGATCTGATGATGTACACTTTGACTCAGACTTAAACTAGAATAAATTTTCTTTGTCTTGATGGTGCCACTGGCCTCCTGTTTTACTTCATTTCACTACAGCACAAATAAGCACATTTTCACAACAAAACATAGCTGGAAAGAAAGATTGCTGTTGTGTAGTGAGGACAACAGGCAAAGCAGGCTAGCAGCCATCAGCTTCATATTGGACCCTGTAGCCAGGGCTATTTTGGGGCAGGAACGCACTGGAACAGAGTTCCGGCTGGGTCTTGAGTTGGCCACACCCAGCAGGAACTCATTACCATAATAGGCCACACCCAACAGCAGAAACTCATTAGAATTGGCTACATTAGGGGTGTGTGGCCTAACATGCAAAGGAGGTCCTGCTACCAAAAAACCCTCTGGGTTTTGACAACAAGGTAAACAGAATAAGAAGCAAAAGGTGGGTGTAGCTGGATGACCACACTTCTGGTAACATGAGGGTGTGGCCTAATATGCTAATGTGCTGTGCTGTTAGCCTAATATGCTAATGAGTATCTGCTGTTGGGTGTGGCCTATTATGCTAATGAGTTCCTGCTGGGATTTTTCTACCAAAAAAGCCCTGCCTGTAGCTGCAACAGTAAAGTTATTCACAGTATAATCCTGTTTAGAGGTATTCCAGTCATGGAATACTGTTGATGATGAAGGAAAAGGTTTGGAATTCTAGCACAAATACCCTTCAAAGCCTGCAGTTATTGTGACCTCACAAACAGATGAAGCTATCTTATACTGAACCAGATCATTGGTCCATCAAGCAATTGCCTGCACAGCTCTCCAGGGTCTCAGCTAGAGGTCCTTCCCACTGCCTGCTACCTGATCCTTTAACTAGAGTAGACATGCCAGAGATTGAAACTGGGACCTTCTGTATGCCAGGCCACCGAGCCAATGCCCCTCTCAAACTCCCCAAAGATACTATAAAGGAGTGTTGCTTTGACATTTTTACCTACCGTATGAGCTTTGGAGAGTCAAAGCTTCCTTCGTCAGATAGACAGAAGTCAGAATGGAGATCCTGGAGTCCTTATATCTCAGTCTGAAGGTGGGAAGGGTCTTGCAGAGAGGAGTCCGGATGGAGAGGTACAATGCAAAATGTCATCAGCTTGATTAGAGCAGGGGAGAAATGCTTAGGGACCCCTCCCAGCTTCAGACTGGGATACAGGGACTCGGGGATCTCCATTCTGACAAATGGATGTTTGACTCTCCAAAGCTCCTACCCCCAAAATCTTGTTGGTATGTAAGGTGCTAAAAAGGTAAAGGTAAAGGTTTCCCTTGCTCGAAAGCTAGTCAAATCCCACTCTAGGGATGCAGTGCTCATCTCCGTTTCCAAGCCCAAGAGCCAGCGCTGTCTATAGACGTTTCTGTGGTCATGTGGCCGGCATGACTAAATGCCAAGACGCACAGAACACTGTTACCTTCCCACCGAAGCAGTACGTATTTATCTACTTGCAATTTCTTGCTTTTGAACTGCTAGGTTGGCAGGAGCTGGGGCCAGAGACGGGAGCTCACTCCGTCCCACAGCACTAGGGTCTCGAACAGCCGAACTACAGACCTTCCGGTCTGCAGCTCAGCTTCTTAACCTCTGAGCCACCGTGGCCACTGTAAGGTGCTACTGGACTCAAATCTAGCAACTCTACTGCAGACCACCATGGCTACCCTCTGAAACTTTCAACAGAAAAAACAGATGTTGAACTCAATATGAGAAAAAGAAGATGCGTTAAATTACTGACCTGCTCTGCTTAAGAAGTGTTTTTCTTGGAGATTGCCATAACTCTTCCCAGAAACTAGAACATCAGTGGAAGAAGATTAGTCTATAACAATATCATAACCACACCCTCTGTGGTGCACAAAAGCCCTCTGAGCTGGAGGCATGTTTGGACATGCCAACCTCTCATGATCTTTACTCCACTAGAAGCCTTATAATATCATTTCAAACAATGCAATTGTATGGAGAGTTGCTTCCTTCTAAACTCAACAATTTCAGTGGGCTTAGCTTGGAATAGCTCTGCTTACAATTGCTCTGGCATGGAAATTTTGTCACAATTGGGGCTCAAAATGTGAAAGACTTCTTGGGTCTCCAAGGAAAAAGGATCCCAGGGCTCTTTTTGTAGAAAAAGCCCAGCAGGAACCCGTTAGCATAATAGGCCACACCCAACAGCAGGAACTCATTAGCATATTAGGCCACGCCCCTGACAGCACAGCTCATTACCACATTAGGCCGCACCCCCATGTTACCAGAAGTGTGGTCATCCAGCCACACCCACCTTTTGCTTGTTATTCTGTTTACCTTGTTTGTTGTCAAAACCCAGGGCTTTTTTGTAGCAGGAACTCCTTTGCATGTTAGGCCACACACCCCTAATGTAGCCAATCCTAATGAGTTTCTGCTGTTGGGTGTGGCCTGTTATGCTAATGAGTTCCTGCTGGGCGTGGCCAACGTGGGAGCCAGCCGGAACTCCGTTCCTATGCGTTCCTGCCCAAAAATAGCCCTGTAGACTAGGACTACCCAATAAAATTAGAAGAGGTTTTCCCACAACACTTCATCTCCTCTTGCTCCAGTCTGGCAAAGAGTATAACAGGAACACAATACACTTTGAGCCATGAGGAAATTAATCAGTGACATTTCCCTAGGTCTAGAAATGTAGGCCTTTTCAACAGGCAATGGGTTTGCAGTGGAAGACCCAATACTGCTGTGGGTGCCAATGCAGCGCTATGGTGGGTTTCCTCACATTCTCCCTGTGACTGTACCTCCCCCACTAGGGGGATCTTTTTAAGCATTTTAAATAAAATCAATAACTGATATATTGATATACTGGTATATAAGTATATTGCTATGTCAGTTACCATACTTTTAAAACCTAAAAAAGCACCCCAGTGGTGGACAGGAGGAGGGGAAACAGATCCTACACCGACTGGGGAAGGTAAAATGGCAACAACGTGGGTGGAACCAAGAACATCTAGACTTTCACACACATGGTAGTCATCCCAGGTATACTGCAGTCCTTCCCAAAAACCCAGGTAAGTGCATGAAAGTATCATGATGTTCTGGGGAATATTTTAAACCTTATTTTAAATCATAAAACCTTATTTTAAAGTTATTCAAAAATGCCACAAGGGCCCAGTCATGGTGTTCTTGTTCCCCCTCTCCATGCCTTTTCAAGTGCCTAAACAGCTGCCTGCAGCGGGGGGGGGGGGGGGGGGGGGGGTGTGGCCATTTGATAAGGCATGGGGGAGGGGAACAGGAGCACCTCAGCCTGCCATGCTGCAGCAGCCCAATCAGGATCAACCCTTGCAGCATTTTTAAATGACTTTAAATCGGTGGCAGCATCCTTGTGACCACCACGAGGACACTGTAATGTCTAGTTTAGCCCTAACTTTCCTAGAGCAACCATCTGACTTAGTACAATAGAGCTTTAAGTGATGTGAAAAGGGAAGGGTGGGGGAAAGCTGGACTTATTCTGCCAAAGAAAACCGTAAACTCATTCCTTTGGTGTGTGTTTATTGCTTAAAGAAGTCCAGTGCACAAGTGGTTCAACTGCCTTACTTCAAAGACTAACAGCTAGATTCAAGCCCAGTAGCATCTTGGAGACCAACATCTGACTCTTGAAAGTTTATTCCCCAAAAATCTTGTTGGTCTATAAGGTGCTACTGGGCTTGAATCTAGGTCTTCTGCTACAGACCAATGTGGCCACCCTCTGAAACTACAAAGATTAAGTCAGTATAATGGTTATTCCACACAGCATTAACTGGAGTCTTATTGCTCAGATGCAATATATCTGAGGATGTACGCTTTCATCCATGACAAAGTTTGAGCCCGGTAGCACCCTTAAGGCCAACAAAGTTTAATTTGGGGCATAAGCTTTTAAAGCTTATAGCCAGAATTAAACTTTGTTGGTCTTAAAGGTGCCACTGGACTCAACTTTGTTCTACTGCTTCAGAGCAACCTTGACAGTTTGTGCTGGAACAAAAGCTTGTTAGTTGTTAAAATGACATGAGACTACTCTTGCTGCAAGAGACCAACATGGCTCCCCCTTCCGGAACGAACCCCATATTATATAGCTGAAAACCCAGGTTTGTGTGCATTTGAGTGTACTTGAGAGTTGGGTAACAAACTGTCCAGAAATTCCAGCAGGATCCAAACTCCACTGGGACTGCAGAATCCATCTGCTTCAGTGAGAAATAAAATACCGTATTTTTTGGACCATAAGACTCACTTTTTCTTCCAAAAAAAGTGAGGGGAAAAGTGTGTGCGTCTTATGGACCGAATACTGAGCCCCAGGGTTCAGAATATTTTTTTCCCTGTTTTCCTCCTCTAAAAACTAGGTGCGTCTTATGGTCAGGTGCGTCTTATGGTCCGAAAAATACGGTACTTGACTTGCTGAAACAGATGCTTTCATAAGCTGGAGTCCAGGGCATCAGAAGTGTGAATTGAAAGCTCTGTCATCAGAATACATGCATAGTAAAATGCAAAACACGATAGTCTGTTGACACTTCTCTACAAACTGAAATGTTTACCAGATAAGCACAGTGACTTGTAAAGGGTGCTTGTGGAGGGGGAGGGGGGTGTCCAGCCTGGCTTGCTCTTGGTTTTAAGAGCAGCTGTAGGGGAAAGGGGGGGGAGAAATCCGCAGGTGAAGCTTTTCACAGTTTGGAGCTACATATTCTCACCTGCTAATGTCTTTAGGCTGCTGTTGCGGTGGGTGGTTGAAATGTTAGCAACTTTGCGCCTCTGTAGGGAGCCCTAACAAATGTGAGTCCCTACAAATGTTTGTCTTATTCCCACCTTTTAGGTGAATGGTCTTACCTCTACAAAGAACAACAACGTGAACAAAATTCGACTACGACTCTATTCAGTCTTATTTGGGAGTAAACCTACTGAACTCCTTGGGACTTACTACTTGTAAACATCCATAAATCCATACAGCTCCATTTCTGCATGAAACACACACACAAAGCACAGTTACCCTTCTCTAATACTGATTGTGCCGTTTGTGAGAGCTGTTAGTGAGGCATAGGATGTAGAATGTGTGTGTGTGAGAGAGAGAGAGAGAGAGAGAGAGAGAGAGAGAGAGAGAGAGAGAGTGACTGAAGAAGTGAGCTCCTGCAGGAGTAAATGTAAAGTGCCACAGGACTGCTATTTTATTTTGCTACAATAGACTAATATGAAAGAAAAACTGAACATATATTCCAATGAGTGCAAATTATATTTCTGGACTAATTTTCAACCAGTTTATGTCTCAGGTAGGACACCCTGTTTGTATATAATGGCCTTAAAGAGCTTGTGAATTCCACTTCCTGTACAGCCTGAGCTACTGTGATGAATTTAGAGCTCCAAATCTCTTCTCAGACACAGGGAAATCTCGGCAAACACTGCAAAACAAAAAACGCTTTGCATGACAAGGCTCGCCCTTCTTGGCCTGAGGTCAAGCAGCTGAAAACAAAAAGAGCAGGACCACATGGGGGTGAGGGAACCCAGGGCAGAACATTCAGATAGAGTCACTTGATTTAAAGCTCTTGATAGATTACAATGGCACCCCACCCCACCCCCAATTAATAAGAGTTTGTCATACTGTCATTATTTTAACACAAGTATGCATCATCGAAAACCAAATAATGAATTTCCTTCAGAATTATTGTTTCATTAATCTGCAATTTTATGCAGATGTAAATGATTAATTAATAACCACAGTCGACTAAAATATATGCAACTCACTAAGATTTTATCAATTGGATAATTATATGTGATTTAAAAAACAACAACACAAATTGTACCATTTATTGAACATGCGGAAATAGACGAGAGAATGAAAAAGATATCCACGTGGAACCCAGAGCAAAATTATATGTGATTTAAAAATCAACAACACAAATTGTACCATTTATTGAACATGCGGAAATAGAAGAGAGAATGAAAAAGATATCCACGTGGAACCCAGAGCAAACCAGTGTGTAAAATAAAAATAAAACCAAATTGCTGAAATTTGCAAATTGATACCTCTGGCAAGAAAATTAAACATAATCATTAAGGTTTTAGGCTTCCCTGCTTGGCAAATTACCCTTCAAATCAAATTTAACAACTGAAAGCTGAAAAAGTTTAAAATTCCATAACTTGATTTTGAATTGGGAAATGTTACTGAATGTAAATATTTGCAAAATTTTATTTAAGCTCTGCATCATAAAATATGAATAATATAAGGCCAGAGACACCAAAGACATACAATTGCCAACAACCTTAAGCGCTTACTTCCATAGAAACCTACCCAACTAGTGCAGTATAACTTAAGTCATCTTCCAGGGTCCTTCTCAGGTGCCCTTGCTATCTGAGGCTACATGGATAGCAATCTGAGAAAGGACTATCTTGGTCTTGGCACCACAATTCTAGCATTTCCTCCCCAGAGAGATTCATCTATCCCCCTCTATCACTGTCTTCTGCCAATAGGTAAAGATTTATCATTCCCTCACTGATCACCTGTCTTGTGTGTTTTTTCAGTTGTGTATATATTTTGTTTAATTGTTTTTATACAATGTATTTCAGATTATATTATTGTTTTAATGTCCTTGATTGTTCACCATCTTGGGCACCCTAAACTGGGTAGAAAGGCACATAAAATGTTTTCAATAAATAAACATTAAATAGTACAGTGAACTGAGGAATGAAGCTGTTATGTATTGAGCTATGTATTGACCCCCAGGTGTGGGTCCTCGTGGGCTCCCTCCCGGAGGGGGGGGGGACGGGGACGGGAGAGATCTGGAGGGGAGGGATCTGTGGGATCCCGGCTAGCCTAGAGGGAGGGGGCTGCCCAGGTGCGCCCTGTGGGAAGCTTGGCATCTCTGGCTTGCCTCTTTTGCTCTCGGGCTGCTGGGTGTCATTTCCAAGTTCAGCTCGGCTGACCCTCCCTCCTTCCCCACCCCCCTCGCCAGAGCAGCCATTTCCCCACTACATCTTGGGCTCTGCTGAGCTGGCTGCCAGGAGAGGGAGGGAGATAGAGAGATTGCCATACAGACTTTCCTCTCCCCCCCCCAGTGCAGATCTTATGCATTTCCCCCCCTCCCCAGTTTCATGCGTAAAAGAGCACCGCGGCCAAGGGAATGTGGCCAGACACTCCACAGACTCAAAAAGCCCTGGATCTCAAAACATTCCACCACCCCCCAACGCTCACTCTAACAAGCACCAGGAGGGAGGGGGGCGAGAGATCTTCAACTGGATCATTGGAAGGGCATCCCCTGCTAGGATGGGGGGGGGCATAGATAGCCAGCCCTCTTCTCTCTCCCCCCCTCCATCAAAGCTCACCATTCCTGTTTTGCTTTTGACAGGACTGCCCCCCCTCCTTTCTATTTCTGGGCCACTTGCCTTCTACTTTCCCCCTCTCCCCCCCGCCCCGCCTTGTGAAGAAACCATAAAGTTCTGCCCCCCCCGCGCTCACCATTCCTGTTTTGCTTTTGACAGGACCGCCCCCCCTCCTTTCTATTTCTGGGCCACTTGCCTTCTGCTTTCCCCCTCTCCCCCCCGCCCCGCTTTGTGAAGAAACCATAAAGTTCTGCCCCGCCCGACCCCCTTAAGTCACCTGAGAAGGATTGGAAACTGACATGAAACTTACCATTGCACGGAGGAAATTGACCAGAGCACAGGAGCTCGGTGCCTAAAATGCATTTATTTTTTAAAATCGGTGAATGCATGGGGGGGGCACCAGAAGGGATCCTCGCCTAGGGTGCAAAATAATCTGGGGCTGGCCCTGTGGCCGGCTACCAGTATGCGCTCATCCACAGGCCCGGTAAAGCGATGGGTCATGCAGACACCCTCAGCTGCCTCCTGCTGCCTCCTGCACACCGGATCCTGCTCCTTGATGACCTGCCCAACGGTCCCATCCAGGTACCCAACATGGCCCACCACACCGCTCGGGACTGCGTGCTCTCCCATGTTTTGGACTGGGTGGAGAGGGGTTGGCCCGTCAGTCGGGTGGGCTCGGAGTTCACCGCGTTCTCCTCATGCTGGGATAACTGCTGGCCCACAAGGGCTGCTTGTTGTGGGGAAGCTGGGTGGTCGTGCCCACTCTGCTGCACCAGCGTGTCCTAGCAGCCTTACATTAAATGCACCTGGGAATCATGCATATGAAGGCGCTAGCCCGCAGCTATGTTTGGTGGCCCGGCATGGACAGCGAAATTGAGGACTGTGTTAAACGCTGCCAGACATGCCAAGAGTCCTGGCTGGAGCCCCCCAGGGCCCTGGTGTGTCAGTGGGAGTCCTCCCACAAGCCATGGGCTCGCCTGCACCTCGACTGTACAGGACCATTCCAGGGCCAGATCTTCTTCATCCTGGTGGATTCATACTCCAAATGTCTAGAAGTGGTGCCAGTCCCCTCCACATCGTCCCGAGCAGCAATTCACGCCCTATGGCAGATCTTCAGCACACATGGCATACCAGACGCCGTCGTAACAGACAACAGGATGGCTTTCACCTCGTTCAAATTTCGGGAATTCACGGACTACTATGCCATCCTACATCCGCTCCACTCCCTTCCACCCTGCAACCAACAGTCAGGCTGAGCAGATGGTGAGAACGACTAAGGAGTCCCTCCACAGGATCGTCCAGGGAAGCTGGGACCACCAGCTGGCAGCCTTCCTTTTCGGCCAGCAGGTAACCCCGAACACAACCACTGGCCGCAGCCCTGCGGAACTCCTGATGGGAAGGCGCTTCACAACCCATCTCGATCGATTGCACCCAGACTGTGCTCCGGAGCATAGCTTGGCCCCAGAGCATCAAGCCACTCTCCACGGGTTCTTTCCGGGCGACCCCGTCTATACACGCAACTTCTCCAGCGGTCCAGCCTGGGTCCCTGCCAAGGTTATAAGGGTGACAGGGCCTGGATCATATGAGGTGTCCACAGAAGACGGACAGAGGTTCCACCGACACATAGACCAGCTCCGCAGCCATCTCCTCCCTGCCGAACCCGGAATACCCACACCAGAAGACAGTGATGAGGAGCTGCTAAGCCCAGAGGAGCCTGAACCCAAGTAGAACACGCCCACTGGCAGCACCCAGCCGGAAACCAACGGACAGCCTTTGGAGGCCACTGGCAGAACACCAGCAGCAGCCACCACTGGTGGCCCTGACAACATCCTGGCGCCACCACCCTCTCCCAGTCCAGCAGCAGGGCCAGCCCCCAACATGGTTCCTGAACCCGCAGCCCCGTCAGCAGAACCACACCGCTTGAACCGTGAGTGGAGCCGACCAGCGTATTTAAAGGACTTTGGCATTTGAAGAGGCTCTTAACCATGGGGGGAGGGGTGTTATGTATTGAGCCTAAACTGCCCTTGCAAAAGGACTGAGCTTGAGATCCATAACAATAGATTGCTAGGATCCTAGAATGGACCAGTAGGGAGACAAGGATCCTAGAGTAAACCAATCAGGAAACAATAGAGTGTAAATAGCCTATCATTGGGAGTGGGGTGTGTTTTGGGTGTAACCCTTTTCAGGCATAAATCCATGGCTTCAGCCAGGGATTGCAGTCTTCTTTCTCTTGCTGAATCACTAATAAACTATGAGCTGATCCCTTCTACGTGTCTGAACCCAGTATATTTCAGAAGCCATCCATTGCTTGGTATCGTTTACAGTTGGCCAGGCAAGCAAAATCCAATCCATTACAAATGGGCACCAAAGGTTTGTCATTCTGTCTTGTGTCCCCAAAATCCCCCATTTGGACAGGTCAGAGAAGAAATAGTATCTTCCCTGGTAATTGCCCAGACCTTTGGAAAAATCCTTATTCCTGTTGTTTTTTTTAGATTTACCAGCCTGTTTTCCCCCGTCATGTTGCAGCCGAGTTATGACAATTCCATGGCATAGGGTTTTCAAGGCAAGAGACATTCAGAGGTGGTTTGCTATTGCCTGCCACTGGGTAGTGACCCTGGGGTGGTGTCCCATCCAACTATTAACCAGGGCTGACACTGCTTAGCTTCTGAGATCTGACAAGATCGGGCTAGCGTGGGCCCTCTTGTTGTTGTTGTTCAGTCGCACAGTCGAGTCCGACTCTTCGCGACCCCATGGACCAGATCACACCAGGCCTTCCTGTCTTCCACCATCCTCTGAAGTTGGCTCAATTTCATGTTCGTTGCATCTATGACACTGTCTAACCATCTCATCCTTTGCTGTCCCCGTCTTCTTTGACCTTCAGTCTTTCCCAGCATCAGGGTCTTCTCCAGTGAGTGCTCCCTTCTCATTTGGTGGCCAAAGTATTTGAGCTTCAGTTTCATTATCTGGCCTTCCAGGGAACAGTCAGGGTTGATTTCTTTTAGGATTGACTGATTTGATCTTCTTGCAGTCCAAGGGACTCTCAAGAGTCTTCTCCAGCACCATAGTTCAAAAGAATCTATTCTTCGGCGCTCGGCCTTCCTTATAGTCCAACTCTCGCAGCCATACATGACTACTGAAAGACTATTGAAAGACAGAGATCTTTAAAAAGGGTTGCATTTGCACTTGTGATTCCAGCTTCATTGAATTTAAGACCCTGGGATCCTTCATCACATTTGTGGCCTCTGATCCAACTCTGAAAGCAGATGCTTGGGAAGCTCTTGGCTGGACCTGTGAACGATTTTAGACTTCTGCTGCAGCAGCCAGTCATTTTCAAACCAAACTATTGTTTGTTTGGCTTAAATGACTCTAGAGACTCCCAGAGGCGTTTGAAGTCTGAGTGTTTCACTACCAGGGTAAAGGAAACAATGAAAAGCATTAAAACGTGTTTATGTGTTTTTATGCCTCTGTGCCTAATACGAAAAAAATAATGATCTAGAGGAACAAAAAGGGTTAGTAAAGGGGCAAATATTTCTCATGAGACTCCTTCATGAAAAGCCTGATGGAGCAACACAAGAGTGATTTTTCTCTTTGAGGAAACAAAGAGATGGACACAAAAGTGTTTCTTAGGCCAGGGTTCTTTTCCTGTGTTTTCCCCCTCCTCCTGATATGACAGTTAAAAAAAAACCCTTTTAATTTCCATCAAGGTGCAGGATCAAGCTTTTCACATGGAACAACACTGTGACATATTGCCTCTTGAAACTCCAGGTAATCAAAGTGCTAGGCCTGGAGACTTTAAAAACTCAGCTGGCAGCAGAATAAGTGACAAAACGCTGTCAAGACTGAAACCAAGTGATTAGTGTTTGTACTCAGCACCTAGGAACAGTGAATTGAGAAAATAATTACCAGAAAGGGACTTGGACTGAGGTACTACAGGGATCATAAAGCAATATTGCCTTTTGCTGAGGTTGTCTGGGATGTGTTACCCTCTAATTAAACTCTGCAGAAGCAAAGTAAGATATGAAAGGGTCTTTACACTGACTTCTCTAGATCCTGGTGCCAAGAATGTGTATCTGAAACAGAAGGAATTTTGTTCTAACCCCAGATGCAAGATCTGTTCCAAGCCTGCAGAATCTGTGACCACGAAGCTGAACATAACCTACCAGGAATATATCAGGATCCACCAAGTGTTCTGCTTAGCTGTGAGCAACCACTACCAACTATATAGTTGGGTTTCATGTGATTGTGAGTCACGAGCTGTGCAGGCTTGGGACTCTGTTCCCTAGTTGGAAAGAATTTCCCTGGTTCTCCCATCGTATAGTAAATATGAGGATGTTGCTTAATTAAGGTTTGATTTTCACTGTAGATAACAGGAGACCTCTGATGGATCCATACTATAGTCACTGACTTCAGTGATACTACTCAGAGCCTAACTACATGTTATGTTTTCCCCAGAGTTACATACACATGTACATAATCACATGTGTACCATTATGTCACTTCCAGGGAAAACCTGTAACTGATGAAGGGTAGCTCTAGGAATTGCCAGAAATCTCTATCGTTTTAGCATACAGCTTCCAGCAATTCCTAAAGCTACCTCCTATCACTTCAAGGTTCCCTGGAAGTGATGTAATGGCACATGTGATGCTGACTGTCCCCCCCCCCTTCACTATTGCTTGGAGCAAATGGGACTTGGATTGGGAGATTCTCCCACCCTGACGGGGGGGGACTGGGTTATGTTTTCCCTGCGATTCTCCCTGGGTCTGTGTGATCAAATGTGTTACAAGTTCCATGCTGAGAACGGAATGCCAGGTGTACATGGGCCTCATTTGGACCAAAGGGAAAGGGGGCTTCAGCCTCCCGCCCCCATGCCATTTTCCTAACCTGAAATGGCCCTGGGGAAAACATTCACCCTGTGAGTGTTATCACATGAGCAATGATGAGGTAACTTAGATTTTCACAACAGGCCAATTAACACTTACCAGCACATTTCAGGTTGAAAATACGTTGTAGAACAGAAGGTTTAAGCCTCTTTTCCCCTTGCCCCATTGTCCTGACCTGAATTAGGTCTATGTGTGCCCTGATCCAACAGTAGAACAGAAGGCTTAAGCCTTTTTTCCCCTTGCCCCATTGACCTGACCTGAATTAGGTCTATGTGTGCCCGGGATTAAGTATAGTTTCAAAGGTCTGCTAGATTTGAGTCCAATAGCACCTTAGAGATGAACAAGATTTTCAGGGTAGGAGCTTTCAAGAGTCAATTAATGCTTCCTTCCTCAGATGCTAGTAAAGTAAAGGTAAAGGTTCGCTTGCTTGAAAGCCAGTCGAATCCGACTCTAGGGTTGCGGTGCTCATCTCCCTTTCAAAGCCGAAGAGCCAGCGCTGTCCGAAGACGTTTCCGTGGTCATGTGGCCGGCATGAATAAACACCAAGGTGCATGGAACGCTGTTACCTTCCCACCAAAAAGGTACCTATTTATCTACTTGCAATTTCTTGCTTTCGAACTGCTAGTAGGATTGATATTAAGTATGGGATTAAGTACAGAATGTAGAATACATGCTTGATCGTGTGGACTAGGGAGGACCCAGGGAAATACTGATGTGTAGTTAGGCTGTGTCAGGGTCAGAGAGAAAGTAGTGTAAGGCTGGCTAAGCCAATAATTGAGCTCTGGAAGGATATTTACCTTGCAAAGATTTTGAGAGATGTATGGTTGGATTTAATGAAAGGCTGGACTCAGAGGGATTCCTTGAGGAAATTAGTCATTGTTAAGCAATGGCTCTGAGTAAACAGACCACGACCAAGACAGAGACAGTGTGTCTGAAAGAAAAAATTGTGAACAGAAGCAAGCCATGCAGTGGTGTCTTTGCTTCATTTTGCAAAGGGAGCTGCCACAATAGCAATGATGAGACAAGGGGAATAATCTATTGCAAAGGTTTTATCTGGGGGAGGGAAAGCCCAATTAAATGAATGGAAAACCAAAGCATACTGTCGTACTCTTGCATTGTTCAACAGGGCTTGCACAAGAGAAGATCTGGTGCATTGTGCCTGTATTCCTCACCTAGCCCCTATAGCTGGCTTTGCAGGCAGCCTGCTAGAGCAACTGATCTTAGAAATAAAAGCTGGGCAGACACAGCTACAGATAATGATCATTTAGAATCCTGTGTAGTGTCTATGGGCTCAGACGTAGAGGAAAAAGCGACTTGTATCTGATTCAGCTCAATCGATAATTTCATTCTGAAAGGTAAGGGTTGCCAGCTTTGGGTTGGGAAATACCTGGGGATTTGGGGGTTGGAATCTGAGGAAGGTGGGTTTTGGGGAGGGGAGGGACTTCAGTGGGGTATTATGCAATAGAGTGCACCTTCCAAAGCGGCCATTTTCTCCAGCTGAACTGATCTCGATCGCCTGGAAATAAATTGTAATCCCAGGAGATCTCCAGTTACCACCCGGAAGATGGCAACTCTGTGGTATAATATATTTTATTAGGACCACCCAGTGTTCAGAATGTGATGCATGGGCTTATACAGAACTCTTCTTGAGATAGGAGTTTAAGATGACCAGGAAAATTGGATTTTTTTGGGACAATTAATGTTCTTTCCGAAGAAGAGTTATTGGGATTCCCCACACCTTTGTTCTGCTAAAGAGGGACACTTGGAAAGTTTCATTCAGATTCTGTTCTTTTAAACTTTTAGAGCTGAAAATATACCCATGTCTTTTAAAAAATTAAATAAAAACTCCACTGTTTTCATTTCATGCTTTTGAAATTCCATTGTAAAATCATGTAGCGGGTTTTTTTTGAAGCTGTGATCTAAATGGTTGTACTACTTTTTGCTACTCAAATGGCAAAACTAATTGTTACATTCAGTGCTGATTTTTCCTTTCTTTTCCCCAAATGACAATGAAAGTACATATTGGTACAATTGACAGTTCCTGCACAACAGCAGTAGATGGTGGGAAGATACCTTGTTATGTTTTTTCTTGTACAATTTCACTTTTAAGAACATAAGAGAAGCCAGTGCTGGATCAGGCCAATGGCTCATCCAGTCCAACACTCTGTCACTCAGTAGCCAAAAATACCAGGTGATATCAGGAGGTCCAGCAGTGGGGCCAGGACACTAGGAGCCCTCACACTATTGACCCCCCCCCAAGCACCAAAAATACAGAGCATCACTTCCCCTGGAGTCCCTATCTATACCTTGTGGCTAATAGCAACCGATGGACCTCTGCTCCATATTTATATATCTAAAACCGCACATTGGGGGCACCTGGGGGGCGGGGAGATTTTCGTGCACATTTGGGGCGATCCCCAGGTGTGCGCAAAAATTTCAAAAGTTGGAAAAATATTGGGGGGATACTTAAATCCCCCCAAAGGGAACGCTCTGTGAACTGCCTCGCCGCCGCTGCTACAGAGAGAGGGAGGGCAGGACAAGGCTTGGCTGGCACGCGTGCGTGCGTGCGGCCAGGCGGGTGTGCCGGCGGGGAGA
>NW_015173135.1:960898-961041 GCF_001447785.1 Gekko japonicus
TGGGAGTGACATCCTCAGAAATGGAGGCAGATTTTAATGAAAGATTACATATTTTTGTCAGGAGATCCACAAGTTCACATTTGAGTTCTTTCAGAACTCTCAGATGTATGCCACCCGGGCCTGGTGATTTATCAGTTTTTAAG
>NW_015173135.1:961483-1004071 GCF_001447785.1 Gekko japonicus
AGAAGAGCAGCCATATAATCTCTCTCTTCTAGTTTTGTCTTTGTAGTGTAAGGATGTAGCCGATTATGTTCTGTTGTTATTTTCATCCCAGTTACCCTTCCCCATGCTAGAATTTAGTAAAAACTTTATATTTTAATCACACATGGACTCTCAGTCTGAATTATTTTACTCTGGCTCTGCTGGGCTATCTTATATCTGCTAAATACCATTTTTTCAATATCTCACTATCACCCACTAGTTTCCTGCTTCTAATGTATTTGAAGAAAGTTTTATTGGTCCCGGTCACACAGGCCGGAAAATGCAGGGGGTGGGAGCGTGGATGTTTGCCCCGGAGCAAAATAACGGGCGGCCGCCCGATCACACGTCTTGTCGAGGTCCCGTGGTTAGGGAGGAAGGTGCCGATCACACGGCTCTCCTGCAGCGCAGCAAAGAAGCAGTGGGGAGCGATCACACCAGCCATCGCTAGGCGCTGCTCCCGTGGCAATCGGGAATATTTTTTTCCACCAGAAGGTGAGCATGCGCATGATCGTTTGTGCGCATCCTGCGCAGACTGGGGAAAAAAGTAACCAGTTTGCGACGGGACTAGGTCAGGACATGATCAGATGCCCGCCCTTGCCCCGCGTCTTCCAGAAACTAGTACCTCGTAGGTACTAGTTTTTTAATCCGCATCTTCGGCGGGAAGCCACGGGTTAGCCACGGGAGCACTACGCTTCCCAGATGTTGCGGTGTGATCGCGCCCGGAAAATCTGCCTATCATCCGTCTCTTTAGCGTGGCAAATGCTCTGTGTGAACGGGGCCATTGTTGGTCTTTACATTTTTCGCTGTATACTCATATTTCCTTTTTGCCTGCCTGATCACAGACTTGCATTTTATTTGCCACAGCCTGTGTTCCCTTTTATCAGCCTCACTGAGACTAGCTTTCCACCACTTAAAGGAAATATGTAAGGAATATGGCCAATCTACTCTTTAGTTGGATCCTAGGACCGTCTTCTGTTAAGTTAGAGGCTAGGACTCTTTCTCACAAACTCTTCCTTCAACAGTCAAAGACGTCCTTTTTCTGATAATGAAAAGTCCTTCCTTGTTGAAGAAAGTATTCCTCTGTTGGAGGAAAACTTGGTGGAAGGGAGTTACAGTATCCAACCCATGGTTTCCAACCTCCCCTCTCCATGTGGTGAGAATGGATCTTAGATTCACGTGCTACCTCTCCTCTGTAAATGTAAAGAATATATCACCCAGGTCAGAAGAGCCTGCATTTATTTGAACGTGAAATCTTCTCTAACTATGCTTAAAGTTTAGTACTGGGCTACAAGGGATCTTGTATTGAAATAAATACAAGATTTCCTGACTCAAGTGCAGGAAGGAGTCTCTGGCTGCATTTAGATGTTACAATTAACAGTAATTAAACAGCATTCAGGCATACACACAGACACGCTTCTCTTACCTTCCTTTGCACATGGAGGTTGATTAAAAGCTTCCCCGTTTGGTCAAGCTCTAATCTTCTGTGATGTACCAGTACAGCTACCTAGGCAAACTGGACCTTGTTTCAGTTCCTCAAGTAGAATGCTAAACTGGGATTATAAATCAGTTTGGTGTAGTGGTTAAGAGTGATGGATTCTAATCTGGAAAACCGGGTGCGATTCCCCACTCTTCCATATGCAGCCAGCTGGGTGACCTTTGGTCAGTCACAGCTGTCTCAGAGCTCTCTCAACCCCACCTAACTCACAGGCTGTCTTTTGTGGGGAGAGGAAGGGATGGTATTCTAAGTCACTCTGAGACTCCTTTGGGTAGTGAAGAGCGGGATATAAAAACCAACTTCTCCTCCTCCTCCTCCTCCTCCTCCTTCTAGTTTAATTACAGATTGTCCCGATGCCTAAATTGCAAGTAAAGGCAGAATCAGAAAAAGACTATCCAAGCCACCCCTTGGTCTATCACTGCTTTTTAGAGCAGCATGCAGTGATGGCTATTACAGCCTACCTAGGGTTGCCAGCCTCCAGGTGGGGCCTGGAGTTCTCCTGGAATCACAGCTAATCTCCAGTCTACAGAGATCAATTCCCTTGAGGAAATGGCAGCCTTGGACTGTATGGTATCATATGCCCACCGACCAACTTCCCTTCCTCACACTCCACCCTCCTCCCCCAGATCTCCAGGAATTTCCCAAGGCAGAGTAGGCACTGGGCAGCCCTACTACTTGAAGAAAACTATCTGGAACCAGAAACGTGTTTGTTTTTCTCCAACCATCACTGATCATCACTCTTTCCTCTAAATTCTGCCATGCAGCTTCACCTCCTCATTTCCAGCCCTTCACTTTCCCTTTTCTTCCAGCTGCATCTCCTGATCCTGCAGTGCTCTTTCTTTTTTCACATGACTCCTTGAGCAGTTCCCCTCTGCTGCTCATTGGGAATCAGGTTTTGAAAGCTGAACCACATTCAGGCCATTTTTACAAAGTCAGGCTTTGCACTTCTTACAGCCCACAGTTACCTACACTGCCTAGAATGTACACTTGATTTTAAAATATTATTCTTCTGTTTTCTTCCCGGCATTAAACGTGAGTCACACATACATACAGCTAATGTGGGAAAGTTCAGAATTCTTCTAATCTCATCCATAAAGCCATCCTTGCTATACAAAGGGATGCCAGCCTCTAGGTAGGACCTGGGGATCCTCCAGAATTACAGCTCATCTCCAGACTGCAGAGATCAGTTCCTCTTGAGAAAATGGATGCTTTGGAGGGTGGACTTTATGACATTGTACCTCACTGATGTACCTTTCCTCCTTAGGCTCCACCCTCAAATCTCCAGGAGTTTCCCAACCAGCCCCTGCTTCTGCTGTCAGTGGCCTGGGGGACCTGTGCAACTCTAGCTATACAGGGGCTTACATACACAGGTATTACCAGAGGTCATTTCAGGGGGGAACGCGGGGGATCGCAGTTCCCCCGAGTGAGGTACGGGGGCGGGGCACATGACGAAGCCCCGCCCCCTGCTTCCGGCCGCCCCGCTTCCGGCCCTCATCCAGCCGGGAGGAGGCAGGAGAAGAGGGAGGGTAAGTTGCTCCCCCCCCGCCTCTCCCCACCCCTGCCTGCCTGGGGCCAGGGAGGGCCTTCGCGGGGCTTCCTTGCACTCCCGCCGGCCTTGCAGGTCCACCGGTGGCGGCGGCCGGGACCATTGGGGGCAGGGTGTGTGGCCTTATGACAAAGTTCCGGTGATGTCGGGGTGTGTGGCCTTATGACACACTTCCGGTGATGTCAGGAGGTGTGGCATATGCTAATGAGTTATGCTAATGAGTTCCCCTAGCTCTTTTTCTACGAAACGACCCCTGGGTATTACAATATAATGAGCAACATATGTATTCAGACATTTGAAACAGATTCTTGTGGCCTCCACTGCACCTGCGAGCTCTCGCCTGGCCCAATGTGGTTGAGGTGACGGACGTCCAATCACATGGTCTTCCCTGCACAGCGGCTCTGTAAAGTGGCCCAACTGAAATTGTCTATGACTACCATCTCTCAGCTGAGGGACCTAACAGAAAGTCATGTTGCCTTTCTTAGTTCAATTTTAATTAGTAGTTTTTAATATATTTTAAAATCTTATTGGTCATATTGTAAACGGAGTTTCATTGTAATTGAAATTGTGATGTTACCCGTCCTGAGCCCGCATGCAGGGAGGGTGGGCTACAGATGTGATTAATAAATAAATACATAAAGACAGAGTGACATGAGGGTCCCCTAACTTGCGGGTGTGTTGTTTAGCCTTAAAGTGCAGCTGGGGTAGAGAAGGAGGGGGAGCTGGATCAGGGCCATGGAGGTGGGGAGAGGCAGGTTTTCACTGGAGACCAGCCCTTCAAACTAGAGCTCAAATATGAAAACTGAATGCACACTCCCAACAAACGCAAGCATCTCAGATTCCTCTTGCCTAGGTGTCTGCTGGAAATATTCACCAACTTACTGTTAGCTTTTCATCACCATAAATACCAGCGCCTTTTTTGGCCTAGAAGGAATAAGAAGCAAGTTTATGGGACAGTGGCACCAGGCAGTTCAGCTGCCGGCATGCATTTACTTGGGAGTAAGGCCAGTTACTACTAAACAAACATGCACAGAACTAGACCACAGTTATTTGTCCACACATTCTTGCTGTGTGACACAGCGGACAGCTGCTTTGAGTCTCAGTGAGAAAAGTGGCCTATAAATAAAGGAACTAAATAAATTAATATCCCGGATATGAAAACACAGAACCTGCAGCTCACCCATTTCTTCCGGCTTGCCTGGCCCTCGGCTTCTAAGGCACAGCCCTTCGGATGCTGAGACCCCAGTGGCAGGAAGGCTCTCCTTTGGAAAGGACCCTGTCCCTTGGCTTCTCTTCTTCCTTTTAAACAAATGTTGTTTCTAGGAAGTTGGTTGAAAGGCAGAGACAGATTTTCATTTTTAATAACAACCGAGCTTCAGGTTCCCAAAGGAAGCAGTGTCTTCCATTGGAGACACGAAGGTCTTGTGTCACCCAAATTCTTTATTTATTAAAGAGACTGAACAGATCCTCTTACAACCCCCTGCCCCCCCTAAAGATACCTCCTTAAATCGGATGGATGTTTAGTGGGCCTCCTTCTCCCCCACCCCCAAGAGCAGTAATGATAGACCTGAAGAGTCCCCCTTGGGAGGAAGCTGAGTGAGATCTCCTGTTACTCCAACTTTGCAGGTGCAGGCAACCCTAGGCTAGTCGGGAGCCCCTCACACCCCAGCTACAGCTCAGCTGCACCTCCTGCGCCTACACACTCCCTCTGCCCAGCCAGGCAGCTGGCTTGTGAGCAGTTTTAAGGAGAGAATGGCCCTCTGTTGTTTATACTTGAGAGACCCTGAATTCTTCCCTCTCCAGGCTATCTGTAGCAAGGCCTGTATTGCGCCTAAGCAGGAGATATGTACTCTGTTCCCAGGGCTTGTCGATGTGGTCCACATCTGAGATTATATTTCTCTAACAGTGTTTTGACAAACCATGTAGGGCAAGCAGGATGTAAAATGGTGGATCTGAGGCTGATTGAATGGAAACATGAAACACAAACCTCCCAGAGTATTCTTAGTTCCTCCTTCACTTCACCCTTGATTCTTATAATCCCTGCAGGACACAGATGGACGCACAGGCCTTTCCCACTCAGTTGATGCACAGCCATTCCTTTTTTCTTTTCCTTTTTTTTTAAGCCCCCGGAGGGAATTTTTTATTGATTTTTTAAACACTACAAAAACTAGAACAGAAAAAAGGGAAAGGGAAAGCTACATATAAGGGAGAAAGTAAAGAACCCACTACTAACTAAAAACCCAAGAGAGGAGATCTCCAACTAGCTTTTTATACTTCATTCAGACTTTTCATCTTTGTACTTCTTATGAACTTTGTCAATCTTTTAACCCTTTTAACCATCCCCAGTTACATTTAATTGCCCAATAACAGTGCCCCCCATCATCCCCTAGAACCAAAGTTCTCAAAGGCACAATTTTCAGCCTTTACTTCTTCTTCTCTCTTTTCCGCAGTTTGTAGGAACTTTTCGGGGCTGATGCCCCCTGCTCAGACAAAGAGTCCTCACCAGACGAACCAGTTTCCAGCTCTCCACTGGACTTATTGTCCTCTTCTTTTTTCTCGTCCTCTGGCCTTCCCAGCTGCTCCTTTAGAAACTCTTGAACTTTAAGAACAGATTCAATCTTGACCTTCTTCTCCTTGATCTTGAATATTACCCCTTCTGGAAACAGCCATTTATATCCAATTGAGTTTGTTTGGAGGAAAAACACAAGTTCTTTGTATTTCTTTCTGCGTTATCTTACTTCAAATGGAATATCCTTTAGCGTTCTGACAGCATTCTCCCCCACCTTCAGGGGTGTCACAGCAACTGCTTTCAGGATAGCATCCCTGACGTGCCTCTTCGAGAATCTTACTACAATTTCAAAACTTTTGATTCAAGATGCACTGCCCACCACACAAACACACATTCCCAAAGGACACAAGGTCTGTGAAGAGACATGTTTGTGTGTTTGTTGTCTGGGAGAGAAGGATTCTGAAATATCCTATATATATATATATAATACCTTACGTATTGGCCATTTCTGGCTCTCCCATTGGCTGTGCAGTGTGCTCCATCAGCCACTGGCCCATCAACTACTTTCGCAATAAATTTTAAAGTCTCTGAATATGCGCTTATCTGTATAGCTTGATGAATGAGTACTTCTGGGCAATTTCTTGTTTATTCTTCTACTCCCTCACCTTTTGCTCAACGATTTATGGGCATGGGAAGCGTCCCTCCACCACTCGCTTCTGCCGTTTCGCCGCTTCGGGTAAGGAGTGTCTTTTCGTTTAAAAATCAATTCTCATTTGACTCACGTTCATAGTTGG
The DNA here is from genome assembly GCF_001447785.1 of Gekko japonicus. Classification (NCBI taxonomy): domain Eukaryota; kingdom Metazoa; phylum Chordata; class Lepidosauria; order Squamata; family Gekkonidae; genus Gekko; species Gekko japonicus. Next base: position 967,846 of record NW_015173135.1, read on the forward strand.
TCTTCCGACCCCTCTTCATTCATCATTTCAAACGCCTGATCTCCTGAACTTGATCCGGCTAGCTTCACCTGTACCATCAGGTCTCTCAGCTGGATGGACCACTGGAGCAAGGGGGAGCCTCGATTCTCTGGCATTCGGCCAGAGAAGAGGCTACCCCCTCAAAGCTCCTTGGCCAGGTGCCCTTCCCCGGGCTCCTGGGGGGGGGTTACGAGCCTGCTCACTCCCTCCGTCCACCAGAGCATGGAGACACCCCCGGGAGGTCCGGGAGGTGAGTCCGTGAGCGTGCCGCCATCAACCGGAAGAACCCACAGCCATTCCTTTCTTGTCACACAATTAGTGATCCTTGCATTTTACTCCATAGTGCTGTTGTAGCCAGGGGTCATTTTGTAGAAAAAGAGGTGCAGGAGCTAATTAGCATAACTCATTAGCATAACATATTTGCATGTGCCGCACCCCCTGACATCACCAGAAGTGTGTCAGAAGGCAACACCCACCGCTCAGGCTCCACTGGACTGTTTTGGATTGCTAGCTATTGGGGGGGGGGAGACGTGCAGATCTGTCCTCGCAGAGGACGGAGAGCTTGTACCTGAATAAAACTTGGCCTTAAAGGTGCCATAGGTCTGTTTTGGACCGGGGTGGGGGGCTCTGCAACTTACCTGGCTGCTTCTTGCTCTGACTGAGGGCTGCTGAGAGCAGGGGGTGGAGCTTGTTGCATGTGCCTGCCCCCTGGGCTCTTTACTGCCGGAGCTCCGCTTGGTGTAATGGTAAAGTGTGTGGACTCTAATCTGGGAGAACCGGGTTTGATTCCCCACTCCTCCACTTGCACCTGGCTGGATGACCTTGGGCAAGCCGTAGCTCTGATAAGAGCTGTTCTTGAAAAACAGCAGTTTCTGTCAGAGCTCTCTCAGCCCCGCCTACCTCACAGGGTATCTGTTGTGGGGAGGGGAAGGGAAAGGAGTTTGTAAGCCGCTCTGAGACACCTTTGGGTAGTGAAGGGCGGGGTATAAATCCAAACTCTTCTTCTTCCTGTGCGCTCCTGCAGGAAATGACCCCTGGTTGTAGCGATATCTGCAGCACCTTCTCCAGATGACACATTTATTGCTGCTTGAGTTCTTGTGTGACTGCAATGGGTATTTCACAATAAGTAATGGAACTAAGTGAGGAAACTAAGGCTCCAGAAAGGGAAGCAGTTGGGAGATGGAGGACACACTCTTCTGGCATCGATTACTTCTTGAAGTTAAGCTTGCCAGAGCTCAGGTAGGGAACACAAAATCTTCAGGTAGTTTATTTTAACACAACATGGTGGCAGTAGTTATTCTCAAAAACCCTCTGGAATCATTTTCACAGGAAGCAGGAAAAGACATTGTCTGGAATCCCTAGGATACTTGGATTAGGCATTAGTCAGGAGAGAGAGAGAGAGACAGACAGACAGACAGACTTGTGGGCATTGCTGAGCAGTCGGGTTAGAACAGATAAAAAGAAGTACTTTTTCACCCAAAGAGTGATTAACACATAGAATTCACTGCCACAGGAGGTGGCGGCGGCTACAAGCATGGTTGGCTTCAAGAGGGAATTGGATAAACATATGGAGCAGAGGTCCATCACAATGCTCCCTCTAAGCTGTGGAGTCTTGTGAGCAAAAATTCTATATTATTAGCTACTGGCATTAAAGTTGTGAGCAAGCGATTTGGCTACTGCATAAATTAGTTTGTTCTGGAGCCATTCTTCCTGAGCTAAGACAAAGATGTGTGAGCTGGAGGCTAAAAGACTGTGAGTTAGCTCACAATAACTCAGCTTAGAGGGAACACTGGACTCCATCAGTGCCTATTAGCCACAAGGTATAGATAGGAACTCTCAGTCTGGGGCAAGTGATGCACTATATTCTTGGTGCTGGGGGGGGGGGCAACAGGGGGAGGGCTCCTAGTGTCCTGGTCCCACTGATGGACCTCCTGATGGCACCTGGTATTTTTGGCCACTGTATGACAGAGTGTTGGACTGGATGGGCCATTGGCCTGATCCAACATTGGCTTCTCTTAACGTTCTTATGTAGATAGACAGACAGACAGACAGGAGAGAGAGAGAGATGGGTTACCAGATGTGTCCATTTTTGGGCTCTTTTTAAAAAATCTGATGAAAATGTCCTCTTTTTTGGTTAGAAGGTTAGGAATATTCCTAGATAGTAGTGATTATCACAACTTAAATAGTAGAGGTAGTTAAAATGAGATTTGTCAGAGTGATCACTTGTTTGAAGTAGTCATTTGGGAAATATGGCCTCTTTTTTGCTTTTCAAACAGACAATTTGGCTATGCATGAAGGAAAAGAAACCTCTTTTTGAGGAGCAAAGCATAAAGAAATTGCTAGTCCAAAGCACAGCACTACCTCAACATCAGCTTTGATGGCAGTTTTAGAATGCAGTCCTAAATAGAGTTACATCCGTCTAAGTAAATTGAAGCCAAAGATGTAACTTTGCTTGGGAGTGCACTGTTAGAGATCTAGGCAGCTTCCACACACCAAAAATTCTCCATGTAGTCCTCATTGCTACTATGAATGCAAAGTGTTTGTAGTGGCAATGGAGCATCCAGATTGTTGTTTCCCCCAAACTTTATTTGCCTCATGCTGTGCAGCTGCCATCTATCCTTCATCACCAGAGGGCATTTTTTACACTGGCAGTTGCTAGATAATTACAGTGCAATAATATTATCATAATATGTTGCTGCAATCTGCTAGTTCCTCTGAATTCTCAGCTTTCATTTTTAAAGTGTTGTGAAGATATAAGGAGTACACCTTTCCCCTTATACCTCTGCAACAAAAAGGACTAGATTTTTTTAAAACATTAAGCTGAGAAGTCATAGGAACTAGTAGATTACAGTAATTGTTCATTAAAATATCACTGCATTATAGCATTCTAGAAATTACTGATTTTTAAAAGCCTGAAAAAGCCCCCAGGTGATGGTGTGGAATGACCTTTACAGGTTTTGAGGCAAGGAAAAGGCATCAATGTGGGCAGGCTCTTCAAAAATATACATCTTCCCATCTATATGGCATGCAGGGGCGGGGCGTCTGCTGGTTAATGGCGGACGCTAACTAACTGCGCTCCACACCGAACCTCCAAATCCCCCGAAAAAGCAACGACTTCCACTACAAAAGATCAATCCCAGAGTATGGGAAAACTCGAAGAAAAGAAGACCAAACCAGGAGACCTAATTAAAAACAAGATTAATACCTTCTTTACTTCACAAAGCGCAACCGGAGCCGCGGATCGAGATAAAACTACAGCGGACAAAATGGCGGCCGGCGGAACACAAGACACAGGAGCAGCACAGAAGCTAACAGGGTATAAGATACCTTTAGATCCATCTTTAATATTGTTAAATCTATGGCCACTTGACACATATACCCCAAGAGTTAAAAATTTAATAAATGTGTTACTTACAGCTGCCAAGATGGTTCTTGCGAGGCGTTGGAAAAACATTAAAATACCCACAACCACACAATGGTTACATAAAGTTTGGGAATTGTTTCTGCTAGAAAAGTTTTCTATATATAATTCTGAAAGACAAAATGAGTGTGATTTTCATGACCTTTTGAACAAATGGAACCCGATACTGGACAAGATTGCGATCGACAAATTTACATGGGAAACTATTTCTACTGCAAAGAACCAACTTATGGTTTATGGTTTATAATTGTTGAATTTTGAATACTGTTATTAATAAGGTTTATGATAGATATATCTATTTTGTTTTGTAAATGTTGAGACACCTTTGATCTTCAACCTTCTTCTTCTCTTTTTGCATGTACAACCTATTCTAAATAAACTTTGTTGGTTTAAAATAAAAATCTATATGGCATGCAGAGTTACTTTGACTGCTGTCATTTAAATAAAACTTTGGGAAATATCACAGCTAAGCAGGAGAAAACTCAGAAAGTGGGCAGTTAAGTGACGATATCATGTGGATGCTCCAAAAAAAGAAACCTCAGAGCAAAAGTTTTATGTGGAAGCAACCCCACTCTGACAATAGCTGAATTGGAATAAATTCTTTATTACTGGGCTGGCAACAACAAATTGTCACTGGAGATGGGCCAGCTGGCTTGCATTCCTTGGCCTGACTGCAAACTAAGCCTGCACCAAAGATAGCTACAGTGGGAAAGAGAAGACAACTTGAAAAGCATTTATTTGCCACACCCCTGTAACAAATGTAGACATGCAAACAAAGCCTTTGATATTTGTGTCAGCCATATAAAATTGTTAATGGCACGAGGAATCTAACAATATCCTGCCTCTTTAGTAATTCTAATTCCCTTCCAACATTCCTTTCTTTAGTGGGAGGACTTGGCTTGCTGCTTATCATTCTTGATGCCTCAGTAGAAGAATCTCAAACTAGGACTTCGTTGTTGTTCAGTCGCACAGTCAAGTCTGACTCTTCAGCTGGATACAAATAGAGCTTTCCATTTATCAACGCTTTGCTTGTGGAGGGGTGTGTGTCTTTTGCTCTGTGCTTGTTCCCCACCCCCTTTCTTTCTCATGACTCAACCGCTGTTCGCACTGTATTTCAACTCCCCCACTTTCTCTACTAAATATTTCCTCCATATGTTTCTATTTTTCTCATCCACAAGGTTTCTTTTTATGTCTTCTAGCGCATAGATTATTTGCTTTTGTTGTTGATGATTAGAGTTTATGATTTCAAAATAGTTCTGTCCTGAAGAGATCTTTGAGATGTTTAGATTAAAAAAAAAAAATTCTGTCAAAGGGCAGCCATGTTGCCTCTAACATTCTAAACAGTTTGCCATTGCAGCCATGTTGGTCTGCAGTAGAACAGCTAGAGTCGAGTCCAGTAGCTTTGCAAAGACCAACAAGATTTTGGGGGCATGAGTTAAAATTTTAAAAATTAAATTAAAAATTTTGTTATACAGATGCTATATGCAGAGGAAAATGGATCCCTTCTCCACCTCTATGCGATTAGCTGGCACTGTCCTGAAATCTCAAAGACATGTTATTTAGCAACATTCACTTTAACAGGAAGACGGTTGGGGAGAACAGCACCAGAGGTACCAACTGGCATGTGGATTTGGTGATAAAGTAGCTGGCTGTTCACTAGAGTCCAGTCAGTTGCAATATACTTTTGGACTACTAAGAATAGTAGGAATTAAGATGGGGATCAACTGTCTTCATGTGGAATGCAGAGATTTCAGACCAGTAGATCAGAGCTATCACTCACAAAAGTCCTCCTCTGGAGTAGCTAGGGCTGCCAGTCTCCAAGTGGGGCCTGAAGATCTCCCACTTTTACAACTGTTCTCCAGACGACAGAGATCGGTTCCCCTGGAGAAAATGGTTGCTTTGGAGGATGGATTCTACAGCATCCCCTCCCCAAATCCCACCATCCCCAGGGTCCACTGCTAAATCTCCATGAACTTCCCAACTCTTGAGTTGGCAACCCTAACTCTCAGTGATTCTGGGTGGAAGACAAAAGCTGACACATTCTAATATTCTCTGATAGCAGATATAGCCCTCTCCAGGCTCCACCCCCAGAAGTATCTCCAGGTATTTCTCAACCCAGAGCTGGCAGCCCTACTGAATGACTCACCCTAAAAGCTCATGTATACAGCACCGAACCATCTAACTCAGTACTAATGTCTCTAAGATCTCAAACAGAAAACAAAAAGTATCACTTAATGCTTACTACTAGGGCCTACTAGGGCCAGGGCATTTTTGGTGGCGGCTCCGACCTGGTAGAATGAGCTCCCAGAGGAGATCCGGGCCCTGCGGGACCTTATGCAGTTCCCCCGGGCCTGCAAGATGGAGCTCTTCTGTGAGGTTTTTGGTTGAGGCAGTGGGCATCCCCCTCCGTAGGTTAGCCCCCATCTTTAGCCTGGGTCCTGAGATCCAAAATCTTAAAGATCTCAAAAAAATCTATATATCTAATAGCCAAGTGGCCCCCGGAGTGCGGATCGCTAAATCAGCGCTCCAGGGGCACTTGGGGGGGAGGGGGAGGTTTGTGCACTCTTGGGGCAGTCCCCAGGGGTGCACAAAAATCTAAAAACTAAAAAAAATATCGGGGGGATGTTTAAATCCCCCCAAAAATCACAGAGCGTCCCCCTCCCCTTTTCATAGTTGGGAAGGAATGTGTATTGGCCGTAAATATAAATAAATTTATAAAAACAAAACACCCAGCCATTTAGTTATAGAGATGTGAAGGCCTGGGAAAAAATATGGCAAAACATCAGAAAAGAGCTTTGTCCCCTGTGGGGCCCACTGGGGGCATGGTTATATCACTTTGCCCATCAGTCCCCAGTCCTGCAAGAACACAATCCAGGAAGCTGCTGCTGTTATGCTGTTTAATTGCAGGTGGGTAGCCAGAAAAAGAAGGGAACAATGTCAACACTTACTGGGTCTTCCTCCCTGGCCTCCTTCAACCTTGTCCCTTCTTGATGGCTTCCAGACACAAGGAGCAACACTCCTTCGAGGTTTCCTCTACCCTGTGCCCTGAGACTGGAACCTCACCCCCTTCTCCTTCCAGTCATCTCCCTTGTTCCCTTTATGGAGGGGCTTATTTCAACACCACCTCCCTGTTCCTCCCAGGAGGCCTTTTTGTGCCCCACCCTAACAGCCATAGCTGCACCCATGTGCAGGTGTGAAGAACAAGCCACATCGACTTCTACCTTGTTGGGTTGTACCCCCATCAGGTCCCCAGCCAGGCTGGGTGGACAGAGCCTTCCCCCTGGGCCTGTGCTGCCCCAGGGCATGACTTTTCCTGATGCCAGCCTCATGGAAGTTCTCATCCTGGTCCTGCCGGCTTGCTGATCAACAGGTACATGGCAGTGCAGGGCACAGAACTTCCTGTTGTTGGCCTGATGGAATCAGCATTGGACCTGCCAGCTACACCCTCTATCCCTGTGGCTGGGTCAGCTATGTCTTCTGCCACCCAAGCCCAGTCTGCTGCACCTTGTCCTGGTACTGCTTTCCCAGTGTCTTTTGGGCCTTCCCTGGATCTAGGAAAGAGGCTGCAGTGGTGGGGTTCTGACAGGCCAGTCCTCCTCACACACACCTTTTTGTTGCACACCGGAAACTCCCTGTGGAATGTGTTCCCTTTTTTAATGAGAAAACCTTGTCTTTAAAGATATTTCAGTCATTCCAAATGTAGAGCATGAAAAAGTCTAAGGGCTCTCTTGATTTTCTCAAAACAAAAAAATGGGAAATTTGGGGGAACACTGAAAAAACTCCTATGATTTCTTTTATCCTTTTGGAATAAGTGACACAAAACACAAGGTTTTACTCAAAATGTACAGTATGAAAATTTTTATGTAAAATAATCTGTAGCATTAGATAATAATTATTTCTGTGTATTCTGTAAAGATGATTTGCTTTGTTTAATTTTGGCAACAATGAATATGCTGTGATTTTAATGATAATAAAGAGGCCAGTGTTTTCAAGGTGTTGAAATTTAACTTCATATCTAAATATAATGGTAGCTCTCCTACTGTGACGTATGAGATATGTCCAAATAATACACTTTCTTTTGTTTAGTAAGAATTTGTTTTCTACCTTCAGTTTCTATTTTTTTCTACCACTCAGATGGCAAAATTAATATATATGCAGGGCTATTTTTGGGCAGGAATTTCCGGCTGGCTTCCAAGTTGGCCACACCCAGCAGGAACATATTAGCATAATAGGCCACACCCAACAGCAGGAACTCATTAGGATTGGCTACATTAGGGATGTGTGGCCTAACATGCAAAGGAGTTCCTGCTACAAGAAAAGCCCTGGGTTTGGACAACAAACAAGGTAAACAGAATAAGAAGCAAAAGGTGGGTGTGGCTGGATGAGCACACTTCTGGTAACATGGGGGTGTGGCCTAATATGTCAATGAGCTGTGCTGTCAGGGGTGTGGCCTATTATGCTAATGAGTTCCTGCTGGGCTTTTTCTACCAAAAAAGCCCTGGATATATGCGCTAAGGTAACAGGATGCTGCCATCTGCAACAATTTCTCAAGTACTGGGTAGACTTCTGATAGTTTCTTATTGAAAGCAAAGACATTTATATTATTAAATTCCATATATACACCCAATAGTAACATTTTATATGCTAAGTTATAAATGATGCATTTATTGAGTTAAATCAATAAAAGAAGTTTAGATTTGATAGGTAAGTATTGCATATATTTCAGTTTCCCCCAAGATTTCCATTGTTTTCTGGGAAAAAATTGGTAGGAAAAGCTTTCTTCCCATGGTTTCAAAGTCTGCAGGAATTTTGTATCTCTGCTTAACTAAACACAGATGCAGATTCAGCCTATGGCTGATAGTAGTGGCCAGTCTCAAGAGCTAGTTTTCCATTTCTTTGCCCCCCCCCTTTTAAGTGTTCCCAATTGTGACAGATGAATCTATGACATTTAGTTGTTGTTCTGGATGGTGCCTCTATTTTCAGATGCTCAGCTTTTAAGAAAAAGCACCCACTAAATGCAAATAGTAATTTTTTTTTTAAAGGAGGGAAATAACTGCAGGGAGGGAAATAACTGCAAATGTATTGTAAATAAATAAATAAATAAGTTGTATTGCAAAGTTCATGGTGCTTGTATGAATAATTACATCATGCTCTAGCAACACTGTGCAAGATTGCTACAAATGCATGGGGTGGTATACCAATTACATGAAGGCTAAGCACTGCTAGCCCCTGTAGATGATGCCAGACCACTGCACTGGTATCTGAGCTGGGACAGCAAACTGGCTCATCAGTGCAAGTAACTGATAAGATGTCTGTAGGCTCAGGGTTTAGGATTGTGGTAATGATCAGTGCCAACATTTATCATATTGATATATTAAGAAGGCTGTAATTATGTGAAGCTCCCAAGGCTTCTGTCCACAGTGCCACAGACAAGTCAACACACCAGAAACTTATAGGTTGCCCTTTAATTACTAGGTTCCTTTACAGTTTCAGTGGTTAACTGCCACCCTGCAGCCTGCCAGTTTATCTCTCATCACTCACACCTACTCACACATAGGTGCTGAGACTGCTTCTCTCAGCTTCTCTTAGCTCCTTATACTCCTTTCCTGGGTGCTGTCCCTCCCTCCACAAGCCCCACCCTTTCCAGGCTCCACCCCCAGACATATCTCCAGAGGAGGCCTTTGGTCCATAGGAAGCTAGTATTGGTTGGCCTTCCTCCTGGCTGCTGGTCCCTGGCTCTTGTTTAGGGCTGCCAAGTGGGGGCAGGGGGCGGGGAATCCCCCGCTTTGGAGGCCCGATTTCCGCCGCGACGGAATCGGGCCCCGGGGGGGACTCCGCCCCCTGAAGCGCAGTGTGGCTGCGTCAATCACATTGGGGCGTGGCCCCAATCGTCGGAGGGAAAACGCTATGGTTTTCCCTCGGTTTCCCCCCCAACGATCTGGGCCACGCCCCCAACGTGAGCACGTAGCATGTCACTTCCTGTGGTGTGCTGCCAGCGCGAGAGAGAGAGCTCCCGGAGCCCGGCGAGGCTCCCCCGCTCTGAGGGGTGAGTAGACTTGGCAACCCTACTCTTGTTGGCCCCAATGGCTCTTGCCTTACACCTGCAACTGAGCTGCTCCCTTCCTTAGAGCTGTGCCCCTGCTCCACTCCTCCTTTCCCAGAGGAAGGTTGCCCTGGCTGTGACAAATTGTTTCAGTTTCAGGTCTGGTGACTATTTTTTAAATATTCTGGCTTTCTGTATGTTCGTGCCCTTGTCTTATATAGAATTACAAAGACAAATATGGTCCATAGACATGAAAAGATAGAGCCACAGGAACTGTGTAAAGTGCGCTCAATGTTTCTTTAACAATAGCAATAATGTTATAAATATGAAAATTACAAAAATGATACTAATACACTCAAATTGTAAATCCAGTTATAGAAGATAATGACGGCGGGACGGTGGTCTCCGGAATGTGATGCAGTTTCGACAAACGTCTTCTTCTGACCAAGAATCTATAAGCTTATACATGATATAATACATATGAACATTAGTACTTACACCTTAGGTAATTGTACAACAAAATTTAAAATACACTTGGTACAAAACCTTACTGGATGGTCAGAAGAAGCCGTTTGTCGAAATGGCATCACATTCCGGATACCACCGTCCCGCCGTCGTTATCTTCTATAACTGGATTTACAATGTGAGTGTATTAGTATCATTTTTGTAATTTTCATATTTATAACATTATTGCTATCGTTAAAGAAACATTGAGCGCACTTTACACAGTTTATATAGAATTACAACACATATATTGTACATCAATCAGCATTGTTTATATGCATTGTAAGTATTTTGAAAAGCAAAAAAGAGGGCATATTTCCTGATGGACTACTTCAAACAAGTGATCACTATGACAAATCTCATTTTAAATACCCCTATTATTTAAGCTGTGATAACTGCTACTAACTAGGACTACTCCTATCTTTCCAACCCCAAAAGATGACATTTCATCCGTTTTTTAAAAGAGCCGAAAAGACGATGGGCCTCTTTGCCTAAGGACAATTCTACTAAATGAGGACACTTTGGCTAAACAATCATAGGAAGGCACTTTCTGGACCAGAAATTACTAGGAAACACCACTTGGCATATGATTGCATCTTTGGAGGCCTCATTTGTACTTTTATTCTGTGCCTAGTGGTTTCATTTTGGAACAACTTTTTTCTGGTCCTTCTTGTATTTATATTTTATATCTGTATGATTGTACTGTAGTATTATATAAGCCAATATGTTCCTCACTGTGTTTGACTTCTGAAGAAGGCCTATGCAGGCCGAAACGCGTCAGGTCAAGTCCATTAGCCCTTGTGTGTTAGATTCTGGTATTTTTACATGAGGTGTGGTTGGGCCCTTATATGTTTTTAAATTCTTTGTTAATAAATACATGCATATTTTTATATATTAAGTTTTTTATTGTTGGCCCTATTTTCTATTTGACTAACTTTTTCAGGTTCTGGATCCCAGGTTTCTAGGTTCAGTTCCGCCCCCCCCCCTTTTTGTCCCATTTTGCAACAAAAAAAGAGGACACATCCTCTGAAAAGAGGACATCTGGTAACCCTAATTATAAGCAAAAGTACCCATGAAGGTAATAAGGAGCAAAAGACCTTAATTCTCATCCATTATGCTTGGCCTTCTGAGAACATCATAAAAATTTCATGATGCTTTCCTCTGCTGTCTCCTTGCTCTTTTGTTTGGCTCAGGCCAGTGCTGACCAGAATGACTCCAGGACCAGACAAAGAGAGAGCATGCATGTGAGTGAGGTGGGCTGTAGTTGGGTTTCTTCAGACTTGCTATATCTAATGAGCTGTCAATCAAAGACCAGTTTCAGAGTGTAATCTGCTACTCCTAAAAGGGGCCAGCACTAGGGATTAGTTCTAACCCAAGGCAAGAGTCACTGATCAAGTATGCATTAAAATGTAATGTACATTGACATCCAAAGCAGAATTAGACCCTTCTAAGCCTACTGACATAGAGGGGTATAACTCTGCTTAGGATGAAATATTAATGTTTTGGAACATGTGAAATAATGTTTTTGAAATATTAAACTGTTTACCTTTGAATGGAGATTAACGCAGTGAGTTGGTTCTTTAAACTTCCAGTTTTTGTGTATATCTAATAGAGAATAAGTCCCATTGAACTAAGTGGAATATATTTCTGAACAAACAGGCACAGGATTGAGGACTTACACTTCTTAACAGCTTTTGAAACTATGGACGCATCCAAGTTAATTGACAGGCAGCAGCCAATCTCTCCTTCCCTGCTATTAGAAAAGTGGCAATGCAATTTTAAACAGATTTGCCCCCATGAGTTTAGAAAGGTGAAACTTTGTTTTGGATTGTACTGTAAGCATGTCAATGAGTGCAATACCCTTACGTTTGTAATACCTTGGCTTAGAATACAAACCATGACAAGTCATAATACCCACCTTCAATAAAAGGCAACCATTACAGTCCCTGAGTTCTTGGCCTGCTCGTGAGGGCCAGTCTGGGTTGGCACTTCCTGTTCCTTGCTGTGGCTGGGCAGGTGCATCCTGTCCATTGCTATGGCAAGGCTGAGTGCTTCCCTCACCGTGGTGAGCCCGCCTTCCCTGAGCCTTCAACTCATACCCACCTCTCTCTTTGGACTGAGGTGGCCCTGACAAGGGGGGCATGGCCCCCAGGCTGGGTGGCCCCGGCGGGATGGTGATCCCTGGGTCATTCTTCATTGGAATTCTTCCCAGGGGTCTTAACAGCCAATCTGCCCCTGGAGCCACTATTGGCTCGGTTGTATAAAATCTGCAGCAGATCCATGGGGTGCTTTTGAGGATGCAAAAACAGCAGGGTGGGGAGCTACCGCCACTTCTCCCTGTGCCCTCTGGTTACAAACCGAAAAGAACTTGTATGTGTCTGGCAGGCAGAGAACTCCCATTGCACATGTGGTACAATTTTTTTTGTATTGGTCCCCAACAATCACAAGGACTTTGCAATATGTAGATGGACTCTCAGAAATAAGAACATAAGAACATAAGAACATAAGAGATGCCAATGTTGGATCAGGCCAAAGGCCCATCCAGTCCAACACTCTGTATCCCACAGTGGCCAGAAATACCAGTGCCATCAGGAGGTCCACCAGTGGGGCCAGGACATTAGAAGCCCTCCCACTGTTGACCCCCCCCAAGCACCAAGATGACAGAGCATCACTTGCCCCAGAGTCCCTATCTATACCTTGTGGCTAATAGCCACTGATGGACCTCTGCTCCATATGCTTATCCAATTCCCTTTTGAAGCCGTCCATGCTTGTAGCACCCACCACTTCCTGTGGCAGTGAATTCCAAGTGTTAATCACTCTTTGGGTGAAGAAGTACTTCCTTTTATCCGTTCTAACCCGACCGCTCAGCAATTTCATGGAGTGCCCACGAGTTCTTGTATTGTGAGAAAGGGAGAAAAGTACCTCTTTCTCTACCTGCTCTTTCCCATGCATAATCTTATAAACCTCAATCATGTCACCCCTCAGTCGTCGTTTCTCCAAGCTAAAGAGCCCTAAGCGCCTTAACCGTTCCTCATAGGGAAAGTGTTCCAACCCTTTTATCATTCGAGTTGCTCTTTTCTGCACTTTTTCCAAAGCTATAATATCCTTTTTAAGGTGTGGTGACCAGAATTGCACACAGTATTCCAGATGAGGTCGCACCATTGATTTATATAGCGGCATTATGATATTGGCTGATCTGTTTACAATACCCTTCCTAATAATCCCCAGCATAGCATTGGCCTTCTTTATTGCAGTCACACACTGTCTCGACATTTTCAGTGAGTTATCTACTACAACTCCAAGATCTCTCTCTTGATCTGTCTCTGCCAGTTCAGACCCCATCAACGTGTATTTATAGTTAGGATTTTTGGCTCCAATGTGCATCACCTTGCACTTGGCCACATTGAACCCCATTTGCCATGTTGACGCCCACTCGCCCAACTTTGACAGATCCCTTTGGAGTGCCTCACAATCCTCACTGGTTTTCACCACCCTGAACAACTTCGTATCATCCGCAAATTTAGCCACTTCACTGCTTACTCCCAACTCCAAATCATTAATGAACAAGTTAAAAAGCAGTGGACCAAGTACTGATCCCTGTGGTACCCCACTGCTTACACCCCTCCACTGGGAGAACTGCCCATTTATACTCACTCTCTGTTTTCTATTAATTAGCCAGTTTTTGATCCATAAAAGGACTTGTCCTTTTATCCCATGATTTTTGAGCTTGCTTAGGAGCCTTTGATGAGGAACTTTATCAAAAGCTTTCTGGAAGTCAAGGTAAACAATATCTATTGGATCCCCCTTGTCCACATGTTTGTTCACCCCCTCAAAGAACATTAACAGGTTAGTGAGACAAGATCTTCCCTTACAGAACCCATGTTGAGTCTGCCTCAATAGGTTTTGTTCATCTATGTGCCTACTAATTCTTTCCTTAATAATGGTTTCCACCAATTTACCCGGTATCGACGTCAGACTGACTGGCCTGTAATTTCCCGGATCTCCTCTGGAACCCTTTTTAAAGATGGGAGTGACATTAGCTACCTTCCAGTCCTCAGGAATGGAGGCTGATTTTAAGGAGAGATTACATATTTTTGTCAGGAGATCCACAAGTTCACAATTGAGTTCTTTCAGAACTCTTGGATGTATGCCATCTGGGCCTGGTGATTTATCAGTTTTTAAGTTGTTTATCAGTTTTAGGACCTCCTCTCTCGTCACCTCAATCTGACTCAGGTCTTTCAACACCCCTCCCGAACTCAGCGGCTCTGGAGTGGGCAAGCACCTCTCATCTTCCACAGTGAAGACGGAGGCAAAAAATGCATTTAGCTTCTCAGCCATTTCCCTATCATCCTTCAGTACCCCCTCCACTGTCTCTGTTTCCTATTTATACTCACTCTCTGTTTTCTATTAATTAGCCAGTTTTTGATCCCATGATTTTTGAGCTTACTTAGGAGCCTTTGATGAGGAACTTTATCAAAAGCTTTCTGGAAGTCAATGAATCCAACCCCTCCTCTCATTCACATACCTGGCAACTACTGCTCCCCTCTTCCCCTCTCCACCATGATAGCCTGTCTTTCTCTTATTCTTTCTTCTCCCATCCTCCCTGGTGCCTGGAATTTTATTACCAACATCAAGAACCCTGGGAAAATGGCACGTCTGGGGATCCTGGTACCAGAGACGGGAGCTCATTCCATCATGTGGCATTAGAGTCTCAAACTGTCGAACTACAGACCTTCCGGTCTGCAGCTCAGCGTCTTAACCTCTAAGCCACCGCAGCCACCTCCTTTACTGAGTAGCAAAAATGCAAAGAACCAGAATGGTACCCTTGTAATGCCATCCTTAACAAGACTATGCCCTTCTAAGCCCTTCTAAGCCCATTGGCTTAAAACAGTATAAAGAATGTTCTTCCCAGGATATAAATCTTACACAATGGGTTGAAAAGACCCCCAGCATCTCTAGGCTCTTACAGGATCCAAACATATTCCTGGGCTTGTTTTAATGGCTTGCTGTTTTTATATTGATAATTTATTCTTTTAATTCTAAACTGCCTCGAGCAAGACCCTAAACAGGTAGCATAGAAATGTCCTAAACTGAAATTTCCAAATAAATAATTTGATGCTTTCCCCCCATTTTTAAAGCCAGCCTGGTTATTTTTAATTGCTGCTTGAAATTATGCTCTGGTAAATCAGAAAGTGGCAACTCTGGATTAGATGTCAACATGATCAGTGCACACAATGGGGAATTGGTGATTTTTGCTGATTTCCCCCTCCTGTGACAGCCCTCCAATCATGAGGGGCATGAGGTTCCTGCGGGGTCCCCCATTCCCCAGCAGGCTGTAGTGAGGGGGGGGGAATTGCACTTTTATGCACATAAGTTTTAGATGGTATCCAACCCTCTGTCTGCATAGCTGGCTTTTATTGGAAATGAGGGGGACACTTGTTGCTCACTGCTGCGCTTGATTCTCTGAGGAAAATTGTATGTCAGGTCAAGAAACTTCAAGTATAAACCTAAAGTGGCCTCATCACTCAAGATACATATATTAGACACTCTCTTAATTTTGCTCTAAGGCTACCAATACATTGCTTATACTGTGCATTTATGGATACACTTGTGGAAAGCATTATCAGCTGGTTTTTATGGGCTACATACTAATCAACACAAAGTATGAAACTTTTCCTTACTGGTTTTATACACTACCCGTGAATACCACGTCTAGTTTGTAAACTCACTGGAAATCCCCTTTCAGCAGCTTCTTGCACTTTTACGAGGGCCTCCTATAGAATTATTCACCATAAACCCACAACATCTGTCTGCAATCTGTATTAATCAGAGTTTAGTTTGGGGAATCTGCAGCAAATGACTGACAATATTATTATGACTTGAACTAGGGATCTGTTCCAAGATGGGGAACATGAACTCAGTTTGAATAAAGTACAGTTGAAAACCTGAGGGTAAGTTCACAAAAGACCCGTTCCCAGTTCTCTACATGCAAACAGTCCCAGCCAGGCACATGTAATAGTTGAACATGCAATCACAGACAAAATTGGCAGGTATTGTTGTGATATGCAGCAGTAATTTCTCTGACCTCTTACAGCAACCAAACCCTTTTCAGTAAAGGAAAATCACACATAATGAACACTCCCATAAAGATTACTCCACAGAATTTAGATTGTCAGCCTGGGGTGCACAACGTATGGACTATGGACTGCATGTGGCCTGGCAGACCCATGTTGTGCAGCCCAGCTTGGGAGGCGGGGTGGGGGGGCAGGGAGGAGATCAGAGCCAACTCTCAGTTGACAGGCAGTATTCTCAGACTTCCCCCTAAAACTTGTTGCCATGTCCTTGCTGGGATGCAGAGAGAAACTTCCTGAGTGAGAATGCCAACTCCCAGGTGGCAGATAAAGTTCTGATCTTCTCCTCCATGCCCAGGAAACCTCTCAACACAGCCCAGTAGGGACGAGAGAGGTTTCCTCAAACAGAAGCTGGGGGGGGGGGTTGTCCTGGCTCTGCAAACTCACCTCCTTCTTGCCCAACATGAATGCCAAAGGATTTAGGCCATTGGCCATAAGTTACAAAGGAAAGCCTTTGCCCATTCTCACAGGCACCAAGGGCAGTAAAGCCAGCTTGCCAACAGGTTGTCCTAGGATTGCTAACTTTCAGGTGG
This sequence comes from Gekko japonicus, assembly GCF_001447785.1. Classification (NCBI taxonomy): domain Eukaryota; kingdom Metazoa; phylum Chordata; class Lepidosauria; order Squamata; family Gekkonidae; genus Gekko; species Gekko japonicus. Next base: position 984,496 of record NW_015173135.1, read on the forward strand.
GACGTTGATGAGTCTCCCTAGAGAAAACAGCTGCTTTGGAGGATGGACTCTGTGACATTATACCCCACTGAAGTCCCTGCCTTCCCCAAACCTCGCCTTCCCCAGGCTCCACCCCTCAAATTTCCAGGAATTTCTGAACTTGAAACTGGCAACTCTAGCTAGGAGTGTTCATTTAAATGTGTTTTCTGTCCCTCTGAATGCATGCACCTTCTTTTATTTCTCTTCTGTTTGCTTACAAGACACTTTTGGAAGGTTCTTTGCTGATAAAATAACACAAATATGCTCTGACCATGATGCCACTGGCAAGATGGGGCTGTAGAAGTGGATTAATTGTTACTTGTGGGTCCTCCAAAATAAATACAAGGTCATCAGCAAATGCTTGCAATTTGTACTCTTCTCCTTTGTGTTTAAGCCCTTCAATTTCAGTGTGGCTTCTTACCATATCACACAATGTCTCTAGGGCAAAAATAAATAAAAGAAGCAATAATGGACACCCTTGTCTAGTCCCCTTCTGAATCTCAATATTCTGTGTAAGGTCTCCATTTACCATAATTTTGGCGGATCGTTTTGTATATATTTCTTTTATCAGTGTATAAAAATTCAGACTCTTGATTGTGTTTTGTTTTAACTGATGTGTTTATAACTTTTTTTATTACTGATGATTTTTAAGTTGCTCTGAACGTTTGGATAAGGCAGGTGGAGTGTGTGTGTGTTGGTGTGTATTAAATGAATCTGCTTCTGTGTCATTCTGTCTGGAATGAAACAAGGCCTGTTTGTTGTGGCTGCTCAAGGTGAATTTCCGTAGTCTGATAACTCAAACCTACCCTGCCAACTGGCCTGTTTTCTGTTGCAGCCATCTTTTGTGTTCGCGACAGAGGAGGGGAGGGGCGGGAAGAAGACAGATAATATTTGGAGAAGGAACTGTTTTAACCGGGACTGTTTTTCAGATAGTTTTGAAAAATGTGTGCAACAGATTTATAAAAAGGTGTAGAAACCAAAAACAATTTAGACCAAACACAGAGGCCCCATCTTGGTTTTTAGTGGGCAGCATGTCTTATTTAAAGGAGGAGAGAGAAAGAAAAGAGAGATAGAGATGATCTGAGTGAAAGATACTGAAGTCCAATCCTGGTGTGAATAATTGAAGTGGAATCTGGAATGCACACCACATTATCGGGGACTTTGGGAGACTGCATCTGATCGGAGGAACTTACTGTTATCTGAGAGGTAATGGAGAAGATGTTGGCCCAAAGCTTTGTAGTCTCAGCCCGGTGTGGAACAGTAACAGCAGGGATGGGCAGTGTGTGTGTGTGGGGGGGCAGAATCCTCGAAGGAGGAGGCACCTTCATTCAGTGCACAAAGTATACTGGATTTGAAAACCAGGCACGAGTCCAAAGTCTAAATACAGCCTCACAAAGCAATTGTTTGCAGATGCCAAGGGCAGCCAAGAGCTGGCCTTTGAGGAGAGGATGCCAGGATTTCAGAGGCAGAGATGCCAAAGAAGATGTGAGACTCGCGTAATCTCTTCTCATTCACTGACGCTGCTGAACATCCTTTCAGCTGAACTCACTGAATGGCTATTTGTATATCGCCAGTCTACTAGACTACATTTTGAAAAATAATGAAGCTGTTATTTTACCTAAACCCACACTAAACATTCTAGACCACAGAAGTGCCAACTGTTGCTTAGGTCCAGCTCAAAGTTGGCTGTGACATGCGGGTTTTATGGTGGCATGCAGGAGATGAAGTTGGGAGTAAGTCTTGGCACTTCAGAGTGCAAAAGGCCAATATATGTATATGCCTAAACACACAAGGTATGGCTTGCATTGTACTGTGTGTTGTTTGGCCAGTCTATCCAAGCCATTGCTGCAGTGGACAGTGTATTGCTACATGTTCATCCATTTTAAACATTTTATTATGTATTCACGTTGCAGTTAAAAGGCTGATAGCAGGATAAAGATGGTGGTGGCATCACAGAAATCATCTAGATAAAAGACCGAGAGAAAGCATGGCAGTAAAGAATGATTTCAGGAAGGGGAACCCAAACCTAAACCAGGCCTGTTTTGATCTTACCTGAATAGGTGTGAACAGATCTCATTGAAAAAGCCTGTGGAGTAGTACCATCTTACAGTCCATGTATGTAGCCCACTTCAAGCAGGCTGATTAATGACACAAAGGTTTTTAGGATGTATTTGTTTATTTCAATTGCTTTTATCTCACTTTGAAAAGAAGACAAGGTGGTTTACTGTAATAGAAGATAAAAAAGAATAAAATCATAACCACAAATTAACAGTGGAACATGTTGAGCAATCAATAAAACAGAAACTGCAGCTAATAAAACAGCAGAATACTAAAAAGAAGCAACAAGGTCATTAAAATAGGTAAAAAAATGAATACTTTTTTCACTGATACATAAAGCTTACAGTACAATCCAAAACAGAGTTATACCTTTCTAAATCCACTGAAGTCAATGAACTTAGAAGGGGATAACTCTCTACTTCAGATTGCACTGCCAAGCAAAACTGTTTTTGCATGGTATTCCCTAACAGGTCCTATCAGGGAAAAGGCCCTTTCTCTGGTGCTTACCAGCCTAGCATATTCAGATGGGAGCAGGAAATCCTTTAGGAACCCTTATCCAAGTTGGTGAAGTGTTTATGAGCTGGCAAACCCACCTAGACTTTTCCTGTTGATTCAGGTTGAGCTGCCTGGATAAGGCCATGTCTGTTCTTGTTGCCTTTTAGCTCTCCTCCTATAGACTTTATGCCAAGACTTCTACCCCCGCTGAAATAATGAACTTGATGGGTGTCATTCATTCAGTTCCATTCAGTCCAATGACCTTCATGCTTGTCCTATATCACTGGCATCTTGAGACATTTAAACTAGTCTGCCACAGATCACTTCAGCTGTACATTTAAATGACTTTGTGTGCTTGTGTGAGCATAGTCATGCGGTAAAAGCCATTAGACATGACACTTTTCTGGTGTGATTTCCCATGCACATGCACATTCTGTTACGGAGATGCAGTTCCTCCACGTGCATCATGAAACAGCACAGTTGAGTGATGGAGTGTACCACATGCACATCGATCGATGTTTAAATTATCTTTTGTGCTTGTGCTCTTGGAATATTCATATTTGACATCACCAACAGTGCAGAATTCAAGAAAGAACACACACCTTATTTTCCTTACTTATGAAGATCTTCTCCCTACAATATCTAAAGAAGATGACAGTGAGTGGTGGGGAAGTTATCGGATCTGAAGAGACAAGGATCACTGTAGCTAGAGATGTCAGTCAAAAGATGATAGCTGATATTTCAGCATCTGTACTACACAGTTGTGTAGGGAGGAGATGGTTTATTCAGTGGCTTCTCAATGACAAATGTCAGTTGTAAACCTTTCGAGGGTGCATATCACAGTCGTATCTGAGCTCTATCTCAGCTGTCTGGAAGCCCGTAACAGAAAACGGCCATTTGATCTTGGCTTTACTTTATCTAATCTCATCTATCTATCACATGCTCCGCTGAATGGTACCTGACTACCTCAACAGAAATTACACAAAGTCAACAACCTTCCCTGGAAAAAGGTTTTGTGTGTTAAAGGATTATTTACCTCAGTAAATAATGTCACCCCTCATTATAATAGCTGTGTGCTTTGCTTAAAGAAAAGGCAATCAAACTGGCTATCTTTGGGGTTCATCTACTTGCATCTCTTGTAAGTCACAGAACTGAGTGCATAGCTGTGTGTACAGCCTATGTTGTGTTCATACTACCAAGAGCATTGGTTGTTTTAAATATACTGGGGCAAATATAACTCATAGGATTCAATTGCTGAGGCAGCAGGTGTTATTTACATTGCAGGCATATCACCAATGTAATTAACTCCCTGTTGCTCTGATATACATCTCATCTCTGCGTTGAATGAAGAGGCTCCCTCATCTCTTGGGAATTCTGAACATTAGCCTAGAGATCCAATGTGCTCATTCAGTATATGAGACATGCTGAAAAGCTCCCCCCACATACACACACAAATGGAAGCTGCATTATTGCATCTTCATGGTCTGGCCTACATAAACGGTAATATTCCTGGGTCTAAAGAATACCAGATTGAGGAACTGCATGAAAAAACTTTAATATTTTGTACAACAGCCTCTAAAGCTTGATCTTGAACTAACTATGGTCATGTGATATTGGGGCATGTCCTCCAACTGCCACTTCCCTAACATGGCTTTGGGCCAATCACCCTCTTTCAGCCTAAACTATCTCACAGAGTTGTTGCAAGCATAAAATGGAGGAGAAGAGGATGGTATAAGCTGCTTTGGGTCCCCATTGGGGAGAATAGCAGTGTCATGACCCCTAGTGGGATGCCACCTTCCTCTACCACCACGCTGGACTTAGGGTCCCTTGGGAAGGCCCAGTGTACCCTCCCAAGCCCAACCAATATGCCCCTTTTAAGCCAAGAACTATAGGTGTGATGACCAGGCAGAGAACATTAAACAAGTGGTTTATTAATACAGTAATGGGGCAAGGAAAACAAGACAAGTTGCTTAAAATATATAACAGTGTCTAAAGGTAAAATAAAACAAATCTAACGCAGCTACCTATTTCACTTAACTGGTTACTATTCAAGGCCCACAGCCTTTTATACCAGGCCTGTGCCTGTACTCATTCTGTCCCAAGTGAGGGATCTTTCTCTCTGACCAGACTGTCCCCTCAGTTTAACTCTGTGAGAGGGAAGAACACAGTAGAGAAAAGAACGCAGTTCCACTGCCCACAAAGTTTAAGTCACATCTCCTCACAAATCCCTGGACCCCGATTGGTTACAACCGTCGCTCAGCATTGTGAGGATTGTAGGCTGTCTGCTTTCCACTCCCACACAGGTCTCCTGGGGCCTAGGCCTCTAGGCCTTGTCTGCCTCCAGGTGGTGGCTGGAGATCTCCTGGGAAATGGCCACTTTGGAAGGTGGACTCTATGGCATCATATCACATTGAGGTCCCTCCCCTCCCCTCCCTAAATCCCTCTCTCCTCAGATTCCACCCCCCAAATCTCCAGGTATTTCCCAACCTGGACCTGGCAACCTTACAGTCACTACCTGAAAAACCCTCAGGCATGTCTATTTCCTCCCCTCCCTGTTGGTGGTGGAAAGTGCCATCAGTTCTGCAGCAAATCTCTTACTCAGTTTAAATGTATTTATATGTAGTTTACAAGATGCCCCAAAAAAGTGCTTTTCAGGGAGATGTCAGGCACAAGTTCTGGAGTGTACAGAATGTACCCTGTGTGTGCTAGAGACATCAAAGAAGGAGAAGAGATTGGATTTATACCCTGCCCTTCACTACCCAAGGGAGTCTCGGAGCAGCTTACAAACTCTCCAGGGTCTTTCATATCACATACTACTTTTTAACTGGAGATGGTAGGAATTGAACTTGGGACCTACTGCATGCCAAGCAGATGTCCTATCACTGAGCCATGGCTCTTCATAAGAACTCAGTAAGTATTTGTGTGTGCTACAACTAATCACAGTAATGCTCAAAATCTCAGTATATGTAGGTTTATGGAATGTGTAGTCTGGCATTAATAACAACTGATGAAAAAGGAATGGGAAAAATATTTGTCTCATTCTATAATAATAGTTTTCTTAGGATGACCCTCAGTGCCTGTAGTAAACAACCTGAAACCAATAGAATTCATTTCCTCTTATCATTTCCCATTTGTTTTAAAACTGACAATGATGGTGCCACCCTAAAAACACTTTCCGTGAGTAAGCCCCATCAAATAGAATTGAGTAGGATTCTGAGTAGACCTGCTTGGGATTGCACTTTGAATGTAGCTTGTTTTGTTTTCTTCATTAGATTTAAAATTCATACACCTTCTTGTGGGGGACCCTCCTAAAGACCAAATGTTCGCTAAAAGTTGTGTCATTTGCAGTATGTTCTACTTGGGGCAGGCGACCCTTAATGAGTGTTCAGAAACTGCAGCTAGTGCAGAATGCTGCAGCTGGACTACAGGTTGGGGTCAGCTACTAGGAGCACAGGTCCCCAATACTACATCAATTAAATTGGCTATCATCTGCTTTCCAGCTGAGTTCAGGTGTTGGTTTTGTCCTTTAAACCCCTACATGGCTTGGGACCAGGGTATCTGAAGGACTGTATTGTCCCATATGTTCCTGCCTGGGAATTAAGATCATGGGGAGATGCTGTCCTGACTCTCCCACTAATTAAAGATGCTCATTTGGTTGGGTACATGAAAGAGGGAATAATGACAAGATATTATGGGCTAGTCATTTTTGTGAACTTCTGTGTAAGAATGACAGACAGGAACACAACTATGATGTTCTAGCCATCTTCCTCCTAATTTAAGGCTCAAGGCTGCAGATTTGCATGTTGCAAGCCCTCAGAAGCTTTCTCTAATACCAATGAACATACAGGACATCCAAAGCAAATATTTAGGCATAAGGGACAACAATAGTGCTAGGGAAGTATATTCCAAAATAAAGGGGATCTTTGCTGTGAAACCTGATGTTCTAATATTAAGGCTTTACTTAAAATACAGGACAATAGGATAGGAATCTTGCCCTGACCTGAATGGCCCAAGCAAGGTTGGCCCTGATTAGTACTTGGATGGGAGACCACCAAGGAAGTCCAGAGGCATTACACAGTCAGGCAATGACAAACCACCTCTGTTAATGAGGTGAAAACCCTATGGGGTTGGCCATAAATCGGCTGCAATTTGATAACACTATACACCACCACCACCATGGGAATCCTATTACGTCTGCAGTGAGCTGTGCAAAAAAACCGATTTTCAATGTCCAGATTATGCCTAGGAATATATGAAGCTACAATAAAGAAGAGAAGACCCCTGAATAGTGTAGAGTGCTTCCCCTGAAGCTAGTTAGCCATTATATAATTACAGAGGTTCTAGGTCAAAAAGCATGGAATCCAGAAAGACTTGAGAGGCCTACTATATTATCTTTTAAAGAAACTATTAATGTTTATGTTTTAAATTTAGTTTTCCCTGACTTGAGCCTCTGGAATGGGGCAACCAAATGTTGAATTAACAAACAAGATTAAGCCACTCTGGAATTCTGAATACAACAGGGATTACTTCTAAATAAACATGGAGACGATCAGGCTGAGCAGAACTAAAAAACCTCTGTGGAGTTTGGATATGAATCACATGTACTCCCCATATCCTACATTATATATAACAAGTGGAGACCCGCAAGAAACTTGCGGAATGGTTATCCTATTCCTCACACCTTTGCTTCCTCCTGTCTCCCTCTACCTCTCTCTCACTCTTTCTCCCTTCTGCCCCCCCTTTTCTTTTTCTCCTCCAGCTATGGCATTATACTGATCTGTAGTTCCTTCCCTCCTCCAATCCCACCCTCCCCAGGCTCCACCCCACAAATGTCCAGGAATTTCCCAACCTGCAGTTGGCAACACAATTTCCTTCCCACCCAACAGCCAACCTACCTTTATCTGCCTCTCTGTCTGCAACTTTCCATCTCCACATTCCTCCCCCACAGCCTCTACCTAGAAAAATTACAGCCTTTCTCCACAGTGGGGACCAAAGCAGCTTACATTATTCTCTCCTCCTTTTTATCTGCACAACAACCCTGTGAGGTTGGCTAGGCTGAAAGTATGTGACTGGTGCAAAATAACCAAGTCAGCTTCCACCGCAAGATGGGGAGCTGAACCTGGGTCTCGCAGACCCTAATCTGAAGCTCTAACTGATGCACCGCCCCGGCTTTCATAGGGTGGCTGCTGATGAACAGTAGCAAGCAGCAAATCAGGTGGTATCAAGTCACCCAGAGGGTGCTGCCGAGGGATGCCAGCCTCCAGGTGGGACCTGGGGATCCCCTGTAATTCCTGCTCATTTCCAGACTACAGAGATAACTTCCCATAGAGAAAATGGATGCTTTGGAGGGTGGACTCTGTGACATTGTACCCCACTGAGGTCCCTGTCCTCCCCAGGCTCCTCCCGCAAATCTCCAGGAGTTTCCCAGCCTGGACCTGGCAACCTTATCCAGAATCCCCTGTCGGTGGCCAGGGGGGGAACCTGGCAACCCTAAAGGGCTGGCAGGCCTAGGCTTGGCAACCTCTAAATGGGGCCTGAAGGAAACCCCCATGTTCTAACCTCTCTCTCACAGTTGATGTCTGAAGCAGATCCCTGCAGAGGCCATTTCAAAAGGTTTTGGGGGGAATTCAGCCGTCCCTGAAGGGTTTTTTTCTAGTTTTTGGATTTTTCTGCAGGCACTGGTAGACTACTGAATATGTAAGAAAACCTGCTGGGCCAGAGGGAGCTTCCTATTAGTGGAAATAAGCATCCGCACACGGCGCCCTCTGTTGGAAATTAGAATATAAGATGAGGTGCATGGTTATCACTGACTCACTCATGGTGATGTTGTATTTCATGGTGGCTTCTACACAAAGGTTTTGCTCCAGTTTGGTATTCAAGATGGAGTGGGGTTTCTTTCAAGCTTCCACAAAACATCATCTTGTAGTTATGCACCATCAAGATTTTCTACACTTCTGCTCTGATTTCCCCCAAACTTGGTTTGTTATGATCATTTAGGAAAGATCATTTTTAAAGAATCTTTCCATGCTGTGTGGATGGGGAAGGGGCATATTTTTGCAGGTCCAGCTTACATCAGCACTATTTCTGTTGGAAGTGGAGGCCTGTACACTGTCTCCTGCCTCAGACTTTGGAGACAGCACCATAGATTTAGACAGATAGAGAGGTCACACACACAAAGAAGGAGCACACTGTCCATATTTGGCACCCTGGATGCAGGACATGCATTCTGCATCTGCATCCATCCTAGCTAGTATTAGATCCTATCCCAGTCTCTCCCCTATACCATCTAGAATGTAGTTCCCTGAATAAAGGACTCTTATTAGTTTGAAACTGACAAGTGGCTCCATGTAACTTTGTATCTTTGGGAGCACACACAGTACCCAGAAGCTGCACTCTGCTACCTAATAGATATTCCTGGCTCTACCATACCAGTGAATCTATAAATTTCCCTGCCCCCTCTCCCTGCTAAAATTGGTAACAGACAAATTGCTGTAGTACAATGCTATAGTAATTTGTCAATTACTGATTTTTTAAAAAAAATACTGGAAAAATGCTCTGGTAGTACAAAGTTGGTGGGGGGAGGCTGCCACAGAGCACTAAGGCAAGGAAAATAGAGCTGCTTTGTGTGAGACCTTGCAGCCACTCTAGTTTTGCTGAGATCTTTTTTTAAAAGATCACAGAAAAAATCAGGGAAAAGCCAGGAGGTACACAAAAGCACCACAATGCAATGTGGAAGCAGGGAGGAAAAAAGCATTTCCAAGCGGGAACAAATACCTAGAAAATCCCGCCCCCTACGAAAATAGGGGACTTACATACATCCCCAAATACTAAATGTACTTCCAAGCCCCCCAGAAAGCTAACTTTTGGCACATAAGATTAGAGACATTCTGATTGTTAGAAAATTCCTGAAGGAAGTTATTTGTGACAGAAAGCATGAGTTATACCCTTTAATAGTTAAGGGACTACTATACCACACAGAAAGAAGATACTTGGTATGTGCATAGGCTAAGCGGCACTGATTATCAGGAAAGTCTGTATTTGGATATTTTTACATCTAATGTTCCAAATATAGGACATAACACACTTCAGCTGGACTATGGTTTGTGGCCCTGGGTGAGGGATTTCCAGTAGCAGCTAGGCACATGAATTTAAGCTTGCACAGTGCAGTCAGCAGTTACTAGAACTATTATATGTCTGGATATGAGAGCATTGGGTATGCTCTGCCCAGCCCCTTTTCATCATCCTTTTTGACACTGTCAGAGCCACTGCAGTTTTGTGGATTAGCTGTAACTTTAAGAACAGAAAACAAACTTGTCTGCCTCTAAGCAAGATTCATCATTTAAGAACTCAGTTGCTCATTTTTGGAACGTTCTCTTTCTGGATCTTTGGGACACAAACTTGAATTAATATTCTGGTGTAGGGCCTGCTACAGAGGCCTGGAGCCAAATACCACATTATCTCGAGTCACACTAAACTCACAAGCACCTGCAATTAATAGGGGATCATGTGCCTAAGACATATAAATAAATGAAAGGGACAAAGTCATCCTTCAGAGGCTTGTCACCTTTTAGGCGCTCATGCATACCTTAGACACACTGGGCCAACACAACAGCCTGGGAACAAAATGAGCAATTAATTAAACAAATGTACAAGAACAGAGGTAACAGAGTAACTCTCCGCAGAGTGGGAAAGCTTCCCAGAGCTGTATCGCCTAACTGGGGCCAATGTTGAAAAGAGAAAATGTGGAGTGAGAAGAGTCACAATCCCCAGTAAGTGTAAGAAAAACCTGCCATGGATGTGAATCCATTACAAATGGGTTGGATTCTGATCCCACACATGACAAACTTCTATGGGAGGGCTGAAGGTTGGCATTTCTGCAGAACATTGCTATTTATTACATCTGCAGCACCTAACATGTAAAGGACATTATTGTTTTCTGGCCCTATAAGTCTAGTTTCGTGCCAGTTACTAATTTCCTTTTCTGATCCCTGCTGTTAAGATGAGATAGTACAATTTTATCCTGCCTTTCATCCAAGGAGCCCAGGGTGGCATTCATGGTTCTCTCTTCCTCATTTCATCCTCACAACAACCCTATGAGGTAGGTTAGGCTGAGAGAGTATATCTGGCCCAAAATCATCCAGTGAGCTTCATGCGCAGAGTCTGGATTTGAACTCATGGCTATCAGGTCTCAGTCTAACACTCTAACCATTACAATGTACTGGCTTGTGGGCAATCAGATTAGATGAGATTGCAAATGGTAGCAAGAAGCGACAACGGTTGCTTTCATTCGTGAGTTTTATGCCAGGGTTGAGTTGCACGAATGTGAAATCCAAACTGGGCTCTGTGATCTCAGATAAGGCTGAAGAATCTAAATAGTAAATCCTATCAACTCAGTGTACTGAGACACTTGGTATTCTACTACCATCTCCAGTTACTGTAATCTTGTTATTATAAAAGAATCTAACCTTTTCCTTTTAAGTAAAAGCTACTCTCTGAGGCTGAGAAAGTATAACTAGATGATAACCCTGTGGTAATCATCCTCAAATTGCCAACGTTGTCTAAAAAACAACTCTTGTCCAAAAAGAACTCCTAGTACATTTTTCACAATTGCTTATACTGGCAGTATGTGCTAGCAACTTAGATAAGAGTTTTAAAAGAGGAAACAGAAGTCAATGGGGCTTTTTGACCTTGAGAAAGACTACTTTTCAGAGTCAACAATTCCAACTTCCACTGTCTTCATTTTAATTGTTCTGAGAAGCGAATAAGTAAGTGCTGAATGTAAGATTTCTGGCAAGACAGCAGCCATCCACAATCCTAGTTGTCACAATTTCCTTCTTTTAAAATTATAATCTAAATTACTAGCAAAGACGGTCTGTATTAAAAAATGATGAAGAATATATCAGAGGGAGCAATCCTAAGCATGTCTACTCAGAAGTAAGTCCCATTTTATTCAGTGGTGCTTACTCCTCAGAAAGGGTTCTTAGGCTCACAGCCACAAGCATTAGGGCAAGCTAATAGGTGTTTACTAGGCAGCCTTTTAAAGAACCTAGGCTGTCATTTCCAAATGCTTGAGTCTGCTGATGATTGTCACAAATAGCCTGAGTGCCAGTGTGATGTAATGGTGAGAATGTTAGAAGCAGGAAAGGGGAGGCAGGTTCAAATCCTGCTCACTATGAAATATGCTGGATGACCTTTGGGCCAGTCAAACTCTCAACATAACTTATGTCACAGGGTTGCTGCAGGAGGGGAGAACCAGATACTGCAAATATCACCCTTCCAGACCTGGGATTCACTGAATAGCAATCATGCAACATCAGAGTCACCTGAAAGGAAGAGGGGGAGCCAGAGTGACAACCACATCAGTGTCAAAGCCAACACCTTGGGCAACAGACCAAGAGAACTGTGAACAAGCAATGCAAACACTGCACCAAGAGGTGTGCACCATAGTGAAGAACAAGTCTAGGTCAGAGTCATGGAGGAATCTTCTTACCAAACAATCTCATCTGTTGTTTAAGCAGTCTGTTGCCAAAGACACAATATCTCAATGGAGAAACAATTTATACACATTCAGATCAATGTGACCATGAAATCAGGGCTGGCATTTCACTTTCCTCATGGAGGTAGAAAAATTCACAGCAAGATGTGAAGACCCACGCTTAGAAATATTCACCTCACATAATACCAACTACTGCAGAGTAGACAGTTTGCTGAAAAGGTCTTCCATTACTTGACATCTCTCTAAAAGACATATATAGTGAATTTAATGAGCGGAGTCTAATTTCAAAAATGAGAGCTTCACAAAGGACTTTCCTACCAAACCGTGTAGGTTTTTTCCCCTTTGCAAAGGGTATGCCAAGCTACTCTGCTGCACCCCAGCCCATCTGGTTAACTTGACTAGGCTAGTATGGTGGCTGCAGGGTGAACAGGATATATATTTGGTGAAAGAATGCCGTTCTTTGAGACACATTCTACAATTCTGGATGCAGGATACATTGCCTAACTGAAATTATTAGAAGTAGCCATCTGGATGTGCCCCATATTCTGGATTGATATTCATAACAATTAATGCAAAGGGCAAAATGTACATGGTTTTAATAGATTCAGGTGGGTGGCCATGTTGGTCTCAAGCAGCAGCACAAAGTTGGAGTCCAGTGGCACCTTTAAGACCAACAAAGTTTTATTCAAGGTATGAGCTTTCATGTGCATAGACACTTCATCTTCACTTTAGCTCAAGAAGTGTGCATGCACACAAAAGCTTATACCCTGAACAAAACTTTGTTGGTCTTAAAGGTGCCATTGGGCTCAAACTTTGTTCTATGGTTTTAATAGGAAACATTTGAATGTATGTTAAAGTAGGTTAGAAAAAATACACTATTCCAACAGCAGCATCTAGTGGTCAAAAATGTAAGGAAATACAGTGAAACACTGAGCTCTCTACCCACCCCCTTTCTCTATGTGTGTTCTCACTAGGGCTGTCAATTCTTTTTTGGGAAATACCTGGAGATTTGGTAGTGGAGCCTTGGGAGGGCAGGGTTTGGTGAGGGGAAGGTACTCAGTGGGGTATAATAACATACAGTCCACCCTTCAAAGCAGCCATTTTCTCTAGGGGAACTGAACTACTGTCTGGGGATAACTTGTAGTTTCAGATCTCCAAGCCCCACCTGGAGGTTGGCAACCCTCAACACACAGGGAACAGGAAGCTCACATGTACTCCCCCCCCAGTACCCACTGCTGCTTCCTTATGTTTCAACCAGCCCAGCTGCTCATTCACTTTCCTTTCTAACTTTCCAACAGAAGAAAGTTTGAGTCCAGTGTTCTACTGCTTCAGACCAACATGGCGGCCCACTTTGATCTATCTTTCCAACAGAAGTATAGGCACATCACGTTATGTAGTATGAAGTAGATTAAGGGTGAGGGGAACCACTCACTTTTGAAATGATTCAGGCCTACTAGCAAACATTTGTCAGACGCTCATAAAAGTGAATCTACAGGGCATAGATATCTTTAAACTTAATGTTTTGCTATATTTCTTTGAAAAAATCATTGTATATTATAATGAAGTGTCTATCTGTGGAAACATATAGCAGGTAAGTTGTTGCCTAATTATATTGGTGTATTGTCTTCTACTAAATATGTTTATTATTCATCTTCACCACATCACTTTAAAGAAAGAAGGGACATTTATTTAGAACATTTCTAGGCCACCTTTCCACCCAATAGGGTCCTCAAAGCAGGGGAACATGAAGCTGAAAGCAAGTGACTTGACTCTTTTGTTCAAACAGCACATGGCTCTACACAGAGGTATAAATGAATAACAGTTCAGCCGTTTTCAGACATTTGACTTCAGCACATGAACCATGTGTAATGGGAATGCACAGTGCTTTTTGTCACAGTATTCACTGGTACTGAGTACCAGCACCTTTTTGGGAGAGAAGGGCTCTCCCAAGTCCTGAGGGAAAAACTGGAGGAAATCAGTGCAACCTTATATGAGAGAACAGACACTTAAAAACAAACAAACAAAAAACAAATGCACTTATTTTTCCATGCATATGTATATGACTATACAAACCCTCAAAAATCTAGTGTCCTATTCATGCATACTAAAGCTTGAAAATATACATATTCACACAAAATGGAACTGCATATATCTGGAGGACTGTGAATAGTGCATTTTTCTATTATGCGTTTTTCATGTGCTAAAATCAAACATCTGAAAAAAACCCTCCAGCAAACACTTGCTCTGCCACAGCCAAATCCCTACATGGGATTTAGTTAGCCTAAATACAGGGCTGCCGTTAAAGACAAACATGTATGCTTTTCCAGCATCAGCTGTCCTTTAAAATAAAGTCTTGTGGCATCTGAAAACAATTTTTAATACTACCTGTTCAGATGCACAGTATGAGTCCTCACTATGCACATTGTATACAGGGGTACAGAAAATAAAAGTATATAATAAAAATAAAACAAAAGTCTAGTGGCATCTTAAAGTTTAACAAAATTTATTGCAGTACAAGCTTTCATGAATTACAGTGCACTTTGTCAGATAAATATGTTTAGGAAAATAGTACTGGGAAATCTTGTGAGCAGGTTGTGATGGGGAGTGAAGACTTGGTGTGAATTACACCATGAGTCTTTCAGTGTAAATGCCAATGCAAGGGGGAAAGGGAGAAGTTTATGTTAAAAGCTAGGAGCCAGCCGGCCTGCGCGATCTCTCCAGACGCACGCCGACGCGCCCCCCGGTTCACCCTCGCGAGCCCGGCCTGGGCGCAGGAGGAGGAGGCGGGAGAGGCGGCAGAGAAGGCAGCCCGCGGACCCCGCCCCTCTCCTTCTCCTCCCCCCTCCCCCGGCCGCCGACCCAGCCCACCTCCCGGTGGGAGAGGCTGCACGTTTGGAAAGGCCGGGAGATGCTCCTGGCCACGCCGCTCCTGCTGCTCCTCCTGCGCTGCCCAGAGGGAGGCCGCGCCTCCGCCTCCGGCCCCTTGCTCCCCGAGCACCAGCCCCACACGCTTCCGGGCCCACACCTGCCTGCTTGGCAAAGGGCCCGAGACTGGTGCGCTTCCCCCTTCCCTGCGCCTTTCTGGGGCGGGCAGTCCGAGAAGGGCGGGAAGCGAAAGTGCACCAGTCTCCCGCCGGGAGGTTGGCATCTGCGCTCGACTAGAGCGCAGGACCACCTCGGGCCGGCCCTGGGTGCAAATGTATTGGCATTACGTCTGCAACTGATCTTTGTAAATAAAAAGAAACCACTACGTCCTAAATTCTTTTAAACGATTTTCGTTTCCCTTCTCACACTTTTACCGTTACGTTTAACAGCTCATCTCCCCACGACAGTCAAATACACTACAATTCCCATAGTGCATCGGCATGCCCGGCGCACTTTTCACTTCCTACAGTCCAATAGGGGTGTCAAGTTTTTGAGCTGACCAATGAGAACGAGCGAGAGATATGGAAGGTGGCGGTTAAAATTTGAACGTGAACGGAGGAAAGTTATATTGAGAAGCGGGACGAGATTTGAGTTGGTTATTAATTGGTCGGTTTTCTACCTGTGTGCTGCGTAAGTGGAGGAATACCGGGGGCAGAGGGAGAAGAATTGTTTTTCTGTCCTGCGACTGGCTTGAGGGTGAAGGTTGCCTTTCCTGTTTATGGCGTACCTGAGTGGTTTAGGAAGACAAAAGGTTGAATACTCTTGTTGTTTTTTGGTAGTTTGTTCCATAGGAATTCTGGGTTCTCGGTTGTTCTAGTGATAATTTGAAGAATTTCTGGGTTTATGAGGCTTGCAAAGAAATATAAATCCCTCTAATGTAAAATAATAAAAAACAGGTTTGCACACCCCCCCCCCCCCCCCCTTTTTTTTGCTCACAACACCCAGACTCAATTCAGACAGTCGTAAGAAAGCAAAAGTACATGAGTCTCCTGGCTGGCTTCTTGTGACCAAAGTCACCTAGGAATCCAGAACTTTCCCTCCTAAGCCTTGCTGTCCCAAGGCTAGCAACAGGTGACATCTGTAATTCCTCTCCCTTCCAAATTTTAACTCCTCTTGATGCTCCGTAAGTGATTGAAATGATTATCATTGTTACTGTGTGGGGTCTCTGGCTATAGTGATTCAACAAATAGGTTGTCCTGAATGCTTACTATCATTTCCTCATGCAGAGTCATAATTTCCTTTATTTCCTCTAATTGCTAGAATTTCTAGTCCTGGAATAACACTGCTACATATTACTGTCAATGCTGTAGAGTAACCTTAAAAAGAGAGGTTACCATGGCCTCAGATGGGAATGAATGGGAGCTGAGTAAAGAGAATGTGCAACCTCTTAGACAGGGGCGAGTTATGGCTACCTTGGAGGAAGCTCTGGCTCAACAGGATGTTTCCAGTCATGCAGCTATCCAGCAACAAAAACAGTAAGTATACTAATCTTGCTTCTTAATCTACTTCTTCCTATAAGTAAGGGAGTCTGAGTGGCTCGGTGTCATACCAGTACAATTGGTGTTTTCTGTAGCAAACATCTGGGCTGTGTCTGATGGCTGTGCATCTTTAAATATCTGTTTACACACCTGGCTTGTCTGGGCATGTATGTCTTTTTTGCTGCTTATGTCTGCTGGGGATGGGCAGATATATCCACAGCAGTTGTATTTG
Organism: Gekko japonicus; assembly: GCF_001447785.1. Taxonomy (NCBI): domain Eukaryota; kingdom Metazoa; phylum Chordata; class Lepidosauria; order Squamata; family Gekkonidae; genus Gekko; species Gekko japonicus. The sequence continues at coordinate 1,001,198 of NW_015173135.1, forward strand.
CTGTGTAAAAGTGTGGAGATGCACTAAACATAGAAGAAGAAGAGATTGGATTTATACCCCGCCCTTCACTACCCAGAGGTGTCTCAGAGCGGCTTACAAACTCCTTTCCCTTCCCCTCCCCACAACAGACACCCTGTGAGGTGGGTGGGGCTGAGAGAACTCTGACACAAACTGCTCTTTTTCAAGGACAGCTGTGCCAGAGCTTGTGACTGACCCAAGGTCACATCAGCAGGTGTAAGTGGAGGAGTGGGGAATCAAACCCGGTTCTCCCAGATTAGAGTTCGCACACTTAACCACTACACCAAACTGGCTAACATAGCATTAACAGAATTAAGTTACTAAAGCTTGTTTTGCACTTAAGAGGCCAACATGGCAAGCTGTCTTTGTGTGGAAGCAAACAATCAAGGAAGGCAGAGATCTGTTGCATTTTAATAACTTACTGTTGCTTAGATTTGTTTTTTAAGTATGGGAGAGAATCAAAGGAAAAATAACTAGGTCTACAAAGGTATGTCTCTGTGGAATGCTGTAGAATGTTTTTACAGGACATCTTATCTGTCAGTAGCTTGTATGTAGTATTACATGTATTCATATGAACATTGTTCTGGGGCTTTTCTTCAAATCATGTCCTATTACAGACTTTAATGGGGCCAAAGTGGGTGGTGTGAACCAAGCAATAATATTTTGGCATCTGGGGTCTGTAACTTTAAAACAGGAGTCATATTGTAATGCTAGCTAACTGGAAGTCCAAGAGTTGCTTCCATTTTCCTATCAAGGTGGTAGTTTGACCTAGTTGGTCAAAATGATGCATCCATATTGTTATGCTCTTAAGTGAAATCCAGATTGATCTTTTGTGCAATCAGGATGTACCTGCTACTTGGGAAAATGTAGTTGCACATCATTCAGCCAAAATGATGTACTTGTCCATTATCCTGAACTGTTCTATAGCACAGGATGGCTGATACTATTAACATCAAATCCTATAACCCATGGAAGAAGAATTTCCACAATGTGGTATGTTGTCAGATGCTTCTGTAAACCAAGAAGGATTACAAGTGCTGAATTTCTAATCTTGCTAGAGAATAACTAGAAAATGTACTCATAAAACAGACATTCACAAAATATTGCTCTGTTTTCTAGACTAGTGGTAGTTTTCTAGCTATTTTTGTGTTTAATTTTAATTTTAGGGAGTTTGAATCTGAAATTCGTTTTTACTGTGGAAATGATCCTCTGGATGTCTGGGATAGGTAAGTTTTGCCATTGTGCATGATATCATATGTAATTAATTACCAGTCACCAAGGCAGGTGGCTTTTTTGTGCTCATAGTTGTTTTGATATCTTTAGGTATATCAAATGGACAGAGCAGACCTTTCCTCAAGGAGGTAAAGAGAGCAACCTCTCTGCTGTGTTGGAGAGAGCTGTTAAAGCACTGAGTGAACAGCAGAGATATTACCAAGACCCCCGGTTCCTCAGTCTCTGGATTAAATTTGTGAGTTTTAGTGTGTGTATTTTTTATCATGTGTTTCTGTTTCAGTTCCTTCGAGCTCTATGTTTTGTTCAGGGAGGCTAAAATAATCTTCCTTAAGCAATGCATTTCACTGACCTTGTTCTAACATAGTGGTCCTTATACTTCACCATAGACTGTTTACTTGGGGCAGTCCACACCTGTGTCTTCACCAGACTTTGATATCTAAATTGAAGAGCATACGTTCTCATATCATTATGAAGGTAATAGATTCTAAAATAACAGAAGGTCTGTACGCAGCCCAAGCATGCCTTGAAGGATAAATGTGGCCATCCCTTCCCTTTGATTAATAGTGTTACCATAATGTCCACCACATAAGTTCAAGAAGTGGCAATCAGTATTACAGAACTGCTTTGCAGGCAGAAATGTCATATATAATATGCTCCTTAGGAGTATGCCTTTTAAGAATTGAGGCGTTGTGCTTTATTGGGTGACCTTGAGGTGCTAAAATGTACTCCATGTAAGCACATATGTATTTTAGCTCATTCTCCTATTCTTTCAGAGAAGCTGAGAGGAAAAAGCAGATCAGAAAGTGAATTGTAATGCTAAAATTAAGGTTCTTAAAGTATGAACAAAGATTAGAACTCAACAGTAATATAGTTATAAAAACTTTGTTAAGGAAAAGCATAATTTTGATATCTAAATCAAGATCTGTGCCTTTCACTTGCTTTCTGAAAAACATGAAAGAAGTTAACGTGTGTCACAGAACAGGGATGCACAATTAATTGACACTTCGTCCTTCGACATCCAAACTTGCCTCTGTGATCATAATGATTAAACAAGTTCCTTTTTAGTAGTGAGAACATTTTTTCTAGCAAGTCATAGCTCCATAAAAGAATTACATGGCACGAGTTGCTGATTTTTGAAGCTGACTTTTTTTTTATGTAACAGAGCCTTGTCCCTCCCCCTTTTTTTTTTTTTTTTACAGGGGACCTGCTGTAGTGAACCTCTGGACCTGTATAGCTATCTGCACAGCCAGGGGATAGGCACATCTCTTGCACAGCTTTATATCACTTGGGCAGAGGAACTTGAAGAAAGAGGAAGCTACAAAAAAGCTGACTCGATATTCCAGGATGGCCTGCTGTGTAAGGCTGAACCATTGGATAAACTACAATCCCACCATAGGTAATTACAGTGAAATGGGCATATGCAAAAAACAAATTGCGCCTTCAGTGATAGTGGCTGCATTGCAGCACTCTTGAACTTTTGTGTTCAGGCAGTTTCAGGCCCGGGTATCTCGGCAAGCCCTACAAGATCTTGAGGAAGACCATGAAGAGGAGTCGAGTCTTTCTGAACCCCAAAGAACAACACTGGCAGAACTGAAAGGAAGAGGGAAGAAAACTGCAAGAGCC
>NW_015173135.1:1004083-1016009 GCF_001447785.1 Gekko japonicus
AGGAAATGCTGTGAAGCGTAAGTTGAGGTTGGCTACACTAAAAATGTATTGCTGCTATGTTTCAGTACAGTGTGTGCATGGTAGGTATCTCACTTTGTTTGTTCTTAGTCCCAAGACAGGGGCAGAGATTCCAGCTTCCAGCATCTCAGCAGATTCCGAGTTGTCCAGCCTTTGCTGTCTATGATGAGAATAAAGCAGAGGCTTCTAGAGCTGAGCTTGTACCACAGCCATGGGCAGCCCCTCCAACAATAAAGGCCAAGGAGAATGACTTGCAGGCAGGACCATGGAACATAGGGAGGGTAAGGAGAAATGGTAAACTGAATTGCTCATAACAGATGGAACATGTGGATGTCTGGAGGAGGCTCTTCTGTTCAAAGTAAAAAGCTTGGTGGGTATGCAGGGATTCATATCCTTAAACTGGGATTTCATTGCAAGTTTTGAATCTGTTGCTTCACACTCTGCTGCAGTTCAAAGAAAAACTCTGGTGGCAGTGGAAATGATGTAAGAGATAGGGAAATATCTACCTGGCTGCTGCTACCTAGGTGAAAGTAGAGTGTAGTGCTGCTTACTATTTCACCACAGGTGTATCTGGTACTTTTGCTGAGAATTCTGTCTAAACTTCTGAGTAGTTGATTCTTTAGTGGTCCTGAAAAGGATCTTTCTTCTGTTCTAGCTTTGTCTTGTCTTGCTATAACTGATCAGTGAAGGGAAAAAACACACATTAGTTTCCTCTTGTGCTGAGGTTGTGAGAGGATGAGGAGGGTTGGTATGGTCCCTGTCTACATGTAGAAGTGGGCTGAGGACACATCTAAAGGGCAGTCAGGCTGTGCAGGCTGGCAATATGTGAAGACACTGAGTTTCTTTTCCTTCAGCGTCCTCAGAACAACATGGACTCCAGTACTGTGGCTCCTGCTGTGCTCCCCAATTTTACTCCATATGTTGAAGAGTCAGCACAGCAACAAACAATGTGAGTTTAGCCTGTTGATTAACTACGAAGGGAAAATTAATCTTTGAAACTCTGCTTCAGGAAACAGAGCAATAGGCACCCATACTATATTTTAGTTTTGTTTTCTCCTGATATAATATTTATGGCTGTGTGACCTTTGTCCAGCAGAATCACTATGGAAAAGTGCTGTCAAGCAAAGACAATGCTTTTGTCATCTTGTGACATCTCTAAGGGGCTAGGCTTCCCTTACATTAAGGTTTGATATAAAAAAAAGATTGTCCCAAATATCTAGGATACACAACTGTTAAGAAATAATTAGGACTAGAACGTGAAACAATAAATCATCTTGTTTGTGTATTATTAAAGCACTTCTAACCCATCTTTCCACCTAGTCCAAAGCAGTTTACAACAAAAGTTAAAAGTAGCTGTTTATAAGCAAGCTATTAGAATAAAACAAAATCAAAACAAACTTGGTCAAATGTCACTATAGGGCTGGGAGAAAACACGTGGTTTTAAAGTCATTCCATTCTCCAAAAAACTCATCGTCTTCTTTGTTATTCAGTTTTTTTGTAATCTTATCCATTTGTGCCATGAACAGAACTTTTTGTATCCATTCTTCAACCTCTGGTACCTTTTCTGTCTTCCAAGGCTGAGCGAAAACACGTGGTTTTGACTGACACCTTAAAGAGAATGGGAAGCTATCCAAGGGCTGGGGGCAGCCATGGAAGAGTGCCTTCTTTCTGGAATTGAGGTTTCATTGAAATACTTTTAGCACAAACACTGTTAGATGAAGTAAGAAATGCTTCCCAGGCATCGTTTGTTTCATTAGGCAAACTATGGCCAGGAGACCAGAAGAACATAACAGCAGTAGAAAACAGGAATTAATGAGATGTGTTGGGGAGGAAAAGAAGTATCTTAACTCATGGGCATGTAGAAATGTTTTTGAAGATTGTTAGTAACTGCTTTTTGTATGCTTAAAAAATTAAAAAGTGACTAAAGTGAATATTAGTACATATGGTATTATATGTTGCATTCTTTCAGTGCTTTTCAAGAATTCTGAGTCCAGTAGCACCTTTAAGACCAACAAAGTTTTATTCAAGGTATAAGCTTTCATGTGCAAGCACACTTCTTCAGATACAGTGAAAAAATTTCCTAAGTCATTACATATAGGAGGGGGGGTTAGTTGCCAGGAAGGGCCAATTAGAGTCAAGACAGAGACTGAAACAAAAAAATGGAAATTACAAGTCCGTACATACAAAATTTTCAATTTTTGTTTCTGTCTGTCTTGACTGTAATTGGCCCTTCTTGGCATTTAACTCCCCCACCCTCTCTCTTCCTATGTACAATGGTTGAGGAAATTGTTTCACTGTATCTGAAGAAGTGTGCTTGCACATGAAAGCTTATACTTTATTTCATTACATTTTTAAATCACCTAAAATAGGTGATGGACAAATTTAAAATAATTAAAACTATAAAACTATCTCCAACGTATTATACACAGTTAAAACAAGGAATGAATTTATGTTTTGTAGTTCCCTCCTAGTCCTGGATTGTTTGTGTTGTGGGCACGGGGAGGGAATAATTCACAAGGGATAGAAGATTCAGGTAGGGCAGGGTGCCAGACATGATGTAAACCATCACTGTTCTCAACCAAAGGCCTGGTGGAACATCTCTGCCTTGCAGGCCCTGCAGAATTGCATAAGATCCTGCAGGGCCTTGATGTTATTTGGCAGAGAGTTCCACCAGGTTGGGGCCAGGGCCAAGAAGACCCTTGCCCTGGTTGAGGACAGCCGGATCTCTCAAGGGCGAGGGACCACCAGTAGGTTATTCTGTGAAGAGCGTTAATGCTCTCCCCAGGGTGTAACAGAGGAGGCAGTCCCACAGATGTTGGTTACAGACCTTTCAGGGCCTTAAAGGTCAAAACCAAGACCTTGAACCTGACTCGGTGCTCCACTGGAAGCCAGTGCAGCTGGCGCAGCACAGGTTGAATATGTGCAGTTCATGGTGTACCTTTCAGGACACGCGCTGCTGCATTCTGGATCAGTTGGAGTTTCCGGGTCAGTCCCAAGGGAAGGCCAGCATAGAGCAAGTTACAGTAATCTAGCCTGGATGTGTCCGTCACATGGATTACTTGAATACCTTGAGTACAACTTTGTTGGTCTTAAAGGTGCCACTAGACTCAAACTGTGTTATGCTGCTTCAGACTAACACAGCTATCCTTCTGAATCTTTCAAAAATTCCGTTTTGGTTCTTGTAGAGGAAGTCATCGGCCTGCTTATTTAAGAAGCAAATTCTCTCATAACCTGCCTTTAGTCTTTGTAAAACTGGAAGTTATGTTTTCAATGTCTTTTCCCAGACTAAAGGGCTTTTTGCCTCTCCTGCATTTCTGATTAATTCCTGCTTTCTACTGCTGTTATGTTCTTCTGGTCTCCTGTCCATAGTTTGCCTAATGAAACCAATGATGCCTGGAAAGCATTTCTTGTTTCATTTAACAGGATTTGTGCTAGTAGTATTTCAGTGAATTTCCCATGTTTTTTGTGGTCTTTCCTTTGCTGGTACCAATATTGGTAGAAACTTTGGAAAGTAGCAACATTTAGGTAGATTCCTTTAACATAAGGTTTATGGCTGCTGCTCATAATACAGGGGACTCACATAATGCTGAAAGCAAAAATTAATGCTGTTAGTTGCTTGCATATGGAATTCAATTTCTAATTTCCTCCTGATCTGTTTCAGAAAGCTGCAATATCACTTCAATTTAATTAGAGATAAGACTTGACTGGTTCCATTCCATGTTTAAAAAAACACACACACACCCGAAACTGAATTGTGCACTTTTCTGATGACTAGTACCTAGTGATAGGTTAACCATATGTATTCTGTCCCCTTCTTACTTGTGTTTCTTGCTGGTTTCTTCAGGACTCCCTGTAAAATAGAGTCTAGTATAAACAGTGTGTTAAGCGCTCGAAAGCCCGGGAAAGAGGAAGATCCGCTACATCGTGTGCAAAGTCATCAGCAAGATGGTCAGGAAAAGAAGGAAAAGCCGATGTATTGCAAAGAGAGAGTATATGCTGGTGTTGAGGAGTTCTCCTTGGAGGAAATCAGAGCTGAAATCTACAGAAAAAAAGATAGAAAGAAAAGGGAAGGTATGCATAGGCCAAAATCGGAAAATCTACTTGTATCTATTATTTATCAAATTTATATCCCTCTCCCCCAGATGGGACTCGGGACACGGCTAACAACATATAAAAGAGCTGATCAGTTCTAGAGAATGCATTCATAATGGTTCATAATGGTCAAAAGAGTAAAGGTCACTACCATTTGAAAATATATGTAATGAAAAAGCACTTTGGCATTATGCCACAATTTAAGCAGATGTCTTGTTTTCATCATAGAATGATAATTCTTCAAGGAATTCTCCTCTTTAAAGAGGATTTTCTAAACCTGGCATTAGCATGCTTCAAGTTCTGGTTTCTTTGCTAGTAGACACTTCCAGCTGCATCGGTGGCAGGTTGCCTGGCTATCACTTCAGGTTACCTTGTAGATTAAATAACATTAGCACTGGAAGGTGGGTAAGGGTTGGTCAGTCAAGGAAAGTGTGGCTTTCCCTTCCCATCAAAAATATTTCCTAATGTTCCACAGTAATCATTCATTCAGCACACCGACCCTGTAAATGTTGATGTGTTGTAACTAGAGGTATGCACTGAAAAAAAAATCAGTTTTTTTCTGATTTGAATATATTGGAGCCCCCAAAATTTGGGATTCCCAAAAAAAACACAAATTCCAATGCCAGTATGTTATTCGGATTCGGGTTTTTTGGAAATCCTGATTTTTTTTTTGTTCCGTTATACCCTATGGGACCATTATAGTCAGTGGGGAATCTATCTGGGAGTATAAAAGGGTCTTGGGGGTCTGCTTTTTTAGGTTAGAGGGACCAAAATTTCAGCATAGCTTCTGGTGCCTCTCCTCAAAAGACCCTCCACCCAAGTTTCAAAAACATTGAATCGGGGTCCAGTTCTGTGGACCCAAAGAAGGTGCCCCATCCTCCATTGTTTTCAAAGGTAGGGGGGGGAAGCAAAAAAACAAAAAAAAAGACCTGATGTCAAACCAGAGAGTCTCTGCAGTAGAAACTGAAGGTTGGGGAAGGGTATTTCCAAGCCCAGCAAAACCAGTGTATGTACAGAGTGGCCTGCAGAACCAGTACATGTACAAGTGCCCAGCAAAACCACTGCCATTGTAGCAATGCCAGTTCAACAGATTGAAGGGGGAAGGGCTGCAAGCACAACACTGACAGTGCATGTACAGATTCCCCAAAGAAGTTGCCCCCATCCTCCATTGTTTTCAATGGAGGGGAAAAAGTAAGTATTTAAGGGAAGGCACTGTGTTTTGCTGGGCACTAGTACATTGCATTGGTACTGCTAGGCACTTTGTATATGCACTGGCTGTGCTGGGCTTGGAACCCTCTTGCTTAGATTTGTAGTTCTGGCATTGCCACAGTGGCACTCGTTCTGCAAAAATCACCCCTCCCTTCAGTTTCTACTGCAGAGACTCTCTGGTTTGACATCATTTTTTGTTTATTCCCTCCATTGAAAATAATGAAGGATGGGGGCCCATAGGATTGGACCCCTGTTCCAATCTTTTTGAAACTTGGGGGTGTTTTGAGAAGAGGCACCATAAGCTATACAGAAAATTTGCCCCTACATTTAAAAACAGGCCACCTGACCCCTACATACTCCTGGGTAGATTCCCCATGATAGCCTATGGGAATCATTGCTCCCCATAGGCTACAATGGAGCTGAAGGCATTTAAAGGTATCATGGTTTCTTTGAATGAGTTTATGAAGCTGCAGCTTCACCCAGAATGGCATTTAAAGGGAGTGCACTCTGTTTAACACTGTTTAACTGTGGCTATCCTGTTTTCCCGGATCATCCTGAATTTTGGGGGGGATTATCCAGAATTCGCTAAGCTCAGTAGCTGAAAATACACCCCTCTGTATCCGTCTGAAAGAATAGCCAATAAATACTGATAAGGTATTTTCCGGCTATTTTTTCTGCTTGGATAGAGCCGTATGCACAACCCCTAGTTGTAATATTATGATTTGGTTCTGCTTTAAGGCAGAATTGTGTGCCATGAGGAGCACAAGGCTGCCACTGAAAATGACCATGCAGTGTGGTTAGAATGTGATGCAGAATAGGTCTAGTTACGTTGTGGGGGAGATGACAACTTGGGACTGTTGTTTTTAGTGGCAGCCTTGTGTATCTGATAGCTTGTAGTTCTGCTCTTAAAATAGCACACTGTAGGAGGTGTTGCTTGCTAACAAATTTGTTATGAATAATATATGGTGTCTTGCCTCCCTTTTGTACAGAAGAGCTAGAGATAATAGCACAGAAGAAAGCTGAATTACAAAGGAAAATTGAAGAGATGGAGAAGATGGTGAGAGAGCAACGAGCTAATCATGATCAGAAGCCATATGCACAGGTAAGTATCCTACCATCTTGCCTGCTTGTGGTATAATAGTAATTTTATACATGTGTATAGGATACAATAACCTGATTCAGATACTATTCAATATGTATTAGGAACGTACTGCTGTCTGCTATATTTGGAGCATGTTTCCTTGTTTATCACAGCAGATAGAGGCGCAGATGCCTGTTGGTGTGACTTCTGACGTGCCAGAAATTCTGAAGCTTCCTATGACACAAAAACAAGCCTCTCTGACAGATACTGTAGCACTTGCTGAAAGACCTCTTTCAGACTGTTTCTCCTTGAAAAGGTAATGTAGAAGGTTGGCTTAGGAGAAAATGCTTTTGCAAATAATATCATGAACTTAATAGGCTTTTTTTTTTTGCACTAAACATTGTAGTGTTTAGGTGATCTGTTTTAGGTCAGAAGACTTTTCAAAGTTGGGAGGGACTGACTGTATCTGTTTTTTTACTTAACTGAGCAAAAACTGCTTATACTTTGACAGCAATTTTGAACTGGATGAAAATGTTCGACACAGAAAGTCAAGCTCTAGTGGTAAGTTCCATTTGCATTGACTCCTACTTGAGGAGAGTCCTGAAATGCTCCCTTGCATGAATCTACCTTTTTGAAACCTGGCCATGTAACCAACAGCACAGACCCAGTACCTGGGGTGGTTTTTCCCAAGAGGGAAACATCCCAAAACAACCTCTGAACCTCCACAAGCAGTGCCCTCATAAAGCCAGGCTTGGCTTAAACAGTGGCTTTTGCTGGGAGGCTAGGAGAACCACATTTTGGCTGGGAAAGCTTAGGCCGAGTGAAGATTCTTCAATCTGGTTGTACTGCCAGACATCCTCCATGCAAGCAACCTTCCCCACAAAGACAAAGGATGGACAAACCTATACTTTTGCCTCAAGCATCTTCTCCTGACCAGATGCCAGGTCTTTTGTTTGTCAAATGCACAGGCAGACAGAGACAATAAGCCACTGGTCACTGTGTCCCCATCATGAATGGAATATGTTATATGTTTCCTGTCCCAAATCTTTTCACACCTGGAACTCAGGAAATACTTCTTGGTAATCCTTACATTTCTACACCTACCTGTTTGTCCATGATATCTGCATTTCTCTCACTTATGCCAGACCCATCAAGGTAAACATTGGCTGTGTATAATCCATTCAGCTTCATCCTGTCAAACATTAAGGATCTCCCCCTTTTTTTTCTGGTACCAGGGAAACACCAGATCGCCCTATTAGATCACAATGGGAATCCCATCAGTCCATTGTGAAACTAGCTACTAAACTTTGACATACCTTCAGGAGACATTTTGGCGTATAAATATACCCAGTCTTGCACATGCCCAGTGTGACTTTAGTTGGGTGTGCACAAAGCTAACACCCCTGAACACAACTCAAGGTCTTCTGTGGTCTCACTGGTTGGTCCACACATCTTACCTTGGATTCCTTCATCTCTTCAGGATAGGTATAGGATTGCCCTGACGTTCCCCAACCCCCTCTATCTTGTCTGCTAACCACTTTCTATATCTTGTATGCTTGCAGCCTCTGATCTGAATGTAAATATCTAGATTATTATTATTAGTTAAATAAAACCCATTTCTGTTACAATTTGGACTGGTTATTGCCTTAAACGAAGGATCTGAAGGGAACTATCTCCTTAATAACAAAATCCCTGTCACCATATCCCTACTATGTCATGGACAGACATAGACACTGAGAGCACGCACTCATCCATCTCAGGGGCTTCCCCCCCCCCAGATGTAACAAAGTACAAACTGATGGGAGATCCATGCTATACCTCAGCCTCTTGCTAGTTCTGCCTTTGTAGCTAATTCCCCAACCAAAGCAAAGGCAAGATATTTATTTAATAAAGCTTTCTTGGGGTAACAGCCAAAGCTTCAGTGAAGCTGTTTAAGGCAAACATCTTGTGTTGTGTTGTGGAGAATACTTCTTTTCCTATCTGATTGGCAGGTTGAGCTTTTGTTCTTATTCTTAACCTTTATCAGAGAACCCCTTGGCTGTAAGAATCCTAATGATTACGTAATAAAGCTCGTCATCTTGATCATGTGCTCTGTTCAGGAGGATTGGTTTATATGCTGTGTGCCAGTAAGCTGTAAAATATTTGTTCTGTCACTAATTAAATGTGGTATTGCAGAGCCAGAGTCTTGCAAAGAACACTTTCCTTTCATGTGAAAAGTCCAAGGATATCCCCAGCGAGTCAAATCTTGGTACAGGGATGAGGGCAGGAAATGATTCTAGTTCCTAGTGGAGGGGATCTGACAGTTGCACATGATTGGCTGGTGCCATGCAGCAAGTTTTTAAGTAGCGTTTTATGGTTCCTGACCTTTCCTCTCTCCAGAACAAATAGAACATGCACAGGAATCCCCTGTGCCTTTACAGATGGAATGTGGTTAGATGCATATAGAACATTGTGCTGATCCATGATTACATGAGACACTGGAACTGGACAGATTTTAATCTAACAAAGCCTTTGTAAAATACATCGTAAGTAGTAGCATTTCAAACTTTCCCGTAAAACTATACGTAAACTATTGGTTTTTGTGTTCCAGATTCTGAGATTCCTCCTTCAGTGATTCCCTCAGTGCCTTTCTCCATATTTGATGAGTCATCTGTTTTGGAAAACCAGAATGTCAGGTAAATGTCAATAAAGTAAAACCCCATCAGAAGAGCAAGTGCCCTCAATTTCTTTTTTTGGAAGGAGGAGTGAATATTCTGTTCTGTATTATAGTCAAGGACTGCCTTTTTGGTTCAGTTTCTTATAACTTCAATTGTTAGGAAACTTTTTTAGACATTTCTACTCTGCTTTTTCAGCCCAATGCAGAGACAAAGTGGCTTACATCATTGCTCTCCCCTCTTCTATTTTATCCTCATAGAAAGAGCCTGTGAAAGTAGATTAGACAGAGGGTGACCAGCCCAAGGTCACCTAGTGAATTTCCATGGCAGTGGGGATTGGAACCCGAATATCCCAGGTTCTGGCTTGACATTCTAACCACTACACTATACTCATTATGTAGAATTCTTGTACAGAATCAACTGTATAAAATGTCATTGGAAAACAATGTTTGTCTGTCACCTTAGTCTTTCTACTGGTCCACCACTGGTATGTGCCAAACGTCCTCTCGCTGTTCGCAAACCTTCAGAAAGTACCACTGCGAAGGAAAACATACCTCCTGAAATTTCTGTAAGTTTCTCAAAGTTGTGTTTGGGGGACCAAGATCCTACTGTCTCTTGGTTGTATCTGTGAGAATAAAGGCTTGTTGTGATCTTACGTTTAAGAACCATTTCACGCATTACTGTGGAGAAAAATGCCAGACAAATAACTATTTCCATGGCATGTGTGAGTATCTTCTGTCCAAATATGCATTTTAAAAAACCATACACTTTTGTCTCCAATAGTATATGACAGGAACTCATGTGCACCTTGCATACCAATAGATCAGGAATGGCTAACAAGCAGCTTGTGGCTGAACTTGGCTACTTAGAGCCATTTATTCTGGTCCGTAGCAGCCTTACCAAATAATCATAATATATATGGGAAAATGTTTGACAGATTTACTTGTAAGGGGAAATTTGAGCGTGATCATTCCCCTCATGTTAACTCTCTGAGCCCTTTCTTTAGTCTTAGAAGACTTTCAGATGTATGTCCTTAGATATATTCTCGTGCAACTCAGTTGGCTGAATTGTACACACACAGAAATGGCTCTCACTGGTGTTGAGGTAGTTTGGTCTGTGATTTCTCTAGGATGAGCTTCGTGGAATTGAACCTCTTAGTGAAGATCCAATTGTTACTGGCTCATATAGGAACAAAACCCTTTGCCCCAACCCTGAAGATACTTGTGACTTCGTTACGGCTGCACACATTGCTTCAACACCATTCCATGGGGTAACAGAACAGAGAAGTCGGGTTGATGATGAGCCAAAGGAAGCATGTCCAGAACCTCAGACCGCATCTCTGAGCCAGCATACAATTGTTAGTGAGGATCCGTATACTGAAGCTCTGTACGTAAAAAAACTGAGGTAACTGAAGAAAGTAGTGTGTTAACAGTCTAGTGCAAATACATGTATTTCCTCCCTTTATATAGTTGCATGATGACTTCAGTCTTTTGCCTGTCTACCAAATGCACTGAAAAGTATGCAGCAAATGTAACTATTGTGGTGCTTGTAAAATAGAACTGGATTCTCATCACACTAGGCATGAAACAATGTTTGAATGCTCATCATGTTAATTGAAATAAATCCTTAATATATACATTTTAGATTGGCATCCTGGGAAGAAGGGATGACAGTAATTTAGAGAGAAGATTTTTTTTATTTTGTTTACAGAACTAAGCATACAGTCATTCTTCTTACCCAACCTACTTGCTGCTTGAAAATATACAGCCTGTCAAGTGTGGGGAGCTAATGATGATTTGCTTCTAGCATCCAAGGAACTTGGGGCAGCATGTGTAACAGCCAACTTTTGATAGGCAGGATCATTCTTTGAAGGCTTGTGTGAGAATTTTAATGAGCAATTTAACAAAGATGTATTGGATCTGTAATACCATCCTTAGGATTTTCATGCCTATAAAGTTACGAGCTGTGCACACAAAGTGAAAGTCCACTCAAAATCTCATCCTGTAGAGTAGCATCTGAAGAATTCTGGTTCTGTGTAGGAGCTCATCTTTAAGGAATACTCTAGAAAAACTAGAAATGTTCTGAATAATTCCTTGCTATAGCATATAGACAGCTCTCTAAAAGAATAACTTAAAACTGTTGTTGAAAAAGTATGCCTGAAAGTTGTATCCAACAGACTTTTCTTTCCCTTCCATGCTGGTAGTCCAATTATGGAAGCAAGCCAGGAAGATACTAGGTCTTCTGCATCTTCAGCTTCCCCTACGCAAACCTCTACGAATACATTTGAACAGATACCAGAGAAGTTGAAACTGGCTCAGAGCTGCACTGATGAAATCACCAGTGACACAGAGTTCTCTAGTGAGTTTACAGTTGTTTTATATATGTTCATCACCCAAACCCTAGATGTACATTGTCTTCCTGAAACTCAACAAGTTTCTTTTTACCTTAATATTGACACTGTAAGATAAGATACACTATTTCAAAAGAAAGATGACTTTGAATATAAGACCACACCTAAAAAGGGAAGCTAATACAGTAAAAGCAGATAATCCTGAATTTAAAATGCCCCCCAAAAGAGAGGAGAGCTAACTAGTATGAAGGCTAGGGCCTTTTCGGTGGTAGCTCTGCGCTGGTGGAATGAGCTCCCCAAGGATATCAGGGCCCTGCGGATTTTATTACAGTTCCGCAGGACCTGCAAGACGGAGCTCTTTCACCAGGCATTCATGTGAGAGCCACATATAACATCTTAACTTAAAGCAGAGCTTTACCCTGGAATTTTTTTACCATTAGTTATTACTACTGTTGACTGACACCTGTGAAAGATGAGATTCAGAAACTGCTGCTCGCCACCTGATATGCAATATCAATGTAT